>NW_026896162.1:0-20208 GCF_033153095.1 Gastrolobium bilobum
AACCCTGCTCAATCATAATTTGAGGCTATATGATCCAAAAAGTTATCTACTCCTCTTATATAACTCAAAAACATTAACATATTGAATAATCTATGGACATTTATACTAGTAATTGACACTTCGGTATCATTCACAAAAATTTTAGAAAGCTAAATTTTCCATCCACATTAGACTCATCAGTCTTTACAAATAATCTTGTTCAATCATTCACAAAAAATGTCGATGTTGATCAGACTAATTATTAACCAAACAAGAACAATAGTGAAAATAAAAGTATAAAAATAGAAAGAATGCATGATTACGTGACTTGTTGGTTATACAAACTCAAAGAAAATACAAATGAATGGAGGTCAATCTCAGTAGAGAACAAATCGGGGAAGCCAAAGAATTAAATTTGAATCCCATTTACAACTACATAGACAACAAATAATTGGTGTTATCAACTACATAGACAACAAATAATCCGAGTCAATCATCTGTGTAATAATCCGAGTCAATCATTTGTGTAGGATCATAAAGATCAAAGTCAGAATCAAAGTCCAAGTCCAAGTCTTCATTTAAGATTGAGCCTATTGAGCTTAAATTGGTAAGATGTGAAGCATAACTGCCATCCTGGCTTTGGTCAGCCAACCCCTGAAATGGCACAATATTACTTGTTTGCCTAGGACTAATCATCTCACCAGATGAAGAGGATATTTAAAAGGACTGACTTGCTGGGTTGCCTTAGACCTGATTCTTTTCAGTCGAAGTCTTTATTTCTGCAGCAATTAAAAAAACAAATAAAGTTCTATAAATGAAAAACTATGGTTTTATGAAATTAAAGCAGAAAGGAAAAGAAAAAAATACCTGCAGATGGCTGGCCACATGCGCCCTAGTAAGATGCTTCTCAGCCTTCCATCTTTTCAGCTTTTTCATCATCTTCAACATGATGAAAAACCAACATGTTATCATTCCAATCGAAACCAACATCTAAATATTGCGAAAAAAAAAACGAAAGAAGGAAAGAAAGAACCATTAATATTTAAAAAATAAATAAAATGGAAAACCCACATATCTAAATATATCCAATGTTAGTTTTGTTAAATAAAACACCAAATGAAAAAACTAACAAACTCAACTAGACAAAATCAAAAAACAAAAAAACCAGTTAATAGTCCAGTAATAAGATGTCTGGGCAGACAGAAACAAAAGCACACAATCGAACAACCACTGTATTATCAAGAAAAAAAAGAAACGAAATCGAAAGAAAAGAAAAGCAAGAACATAATGGAAAAGCCACACCCTCAATATTGCCAGAATAATAAAGAAAAAGAAAGAAAGAAACATATATTTCATATGGTATTGACAAAAGACAAGCCACACCCTCAATCTCTATTTTCAAGAAAAAAAAAGGAAAGGAAAGAACACAGTCAAATATCAGCAAGAAACCCACATACTCAATCTTTTCAAGCAAGAAATATCAGCATATAATCAAACATTTTCAAGAAAAAAAGAAAAGAAAATAAAAGAAAAGAAAAGAAAAGAAAGGGCAGAAGTACCATACCTAGGTATTGACACCTTTGTAGGCGTGTTGCCAAACAATACAGGCTGGTTGGGTCATCATCTCCCATTGCATCCCATCTCCCATATTCATCCTCATCTTCTTCCATCATCTCAGCTTCATCCTCATCTTCATCCTCTTCCATTTTCTCAGCTTCATCCTCATCTTCATCCTCTTCTACTTGCATCCCATCTCCCATTGCATCCCATCTTCCATATTCATTCTCATCTTCTTCCATCATCTCAGCTTCATCCTCATCTTCATCCTCTTCCATCTTCTCAGCTTTTTCATCATCTTCAACATGATGAAAAACAAACATGTTATCATTCCAATTGAAACCATAGATATTTAAAAAATAAATAAAATAGAAAACCCACATATCTAAATATATCCAATGTTAGTTTTGTTAAATGAAACACCAACTGAAAAAATTAACAAACTCAACTAGACAAAATCAAATTTACAAAATAAAAAAATAAAAAAACAAGTTAATAGTCCAGTAATATGATGTCTGGGCAGACAGAAACAAAAGCATACAATCGAACATCCACAGTTATCAAGAAAAAAAAAGAAACGAAATCAAAAGAAAAGAAAAGCAAGAACATAATGGAAAAGCCACACCCTCAATATTGCCAGAATAATAAAGAAAAAAAAGAAAGAAACATATATTTCATATGGTATTGACAAGCAACTGTTGACAAGACACACCCTCAATCTTCTATTTTCAAGAAAAAAAAAGAAACACACTGTATTTTCAAGAAAAGAAAAAAGAAAAGAAAAAAGAAATCAAAAGAAAAGAAAAGCAAGAACATAATGGAAAAGCCACACCCTCAATATTGCCAGAATAATAAAGAAAAAGAAAGAAAGAAACATATATATTTCGTATGGTATTGACAAGCAACTGTTGACAAGCCACACCCTCAATCTTCTATTTTCAAGAAAAAAAAAGAAACATACTGTATTTTCAAGAAAAGAAAAAAGAACACAGTCGAATATCAGCAAAAAATATCAGCAAGAATATGATGTCTGGGCAGACAGAAACAAAAGCATACAATCGAACATCCACAGTTATTAAGAAAAAAAAAGAAACGAAATCAAAAGAAAAGAAAAGCAAGAACATATTGGAAAAGCCACACCCTCAATATTGCCAGAATAATAAAGAAAAAGAAAGAAAGAAACATATATATTCCGTATGGTATTGACAAGCAACTGTTGACAAGCCACACCCTCAATCTTCTATTTTCAAGAAAAAATAAGAAACATACTGTATTTTCAAGAAAAGAAAAAAGAAAAGAAAAACGAAATCAAAAGAAAAGAAAAGCAAGAACATAATGGAAAAGCCACACCCTCAATATTGCCAGAATAATAAAGAAAAAGAAAGAAACATATATTTCATATGGTATTGACAAGCAACTGTTGACAAGACACACCCTCAATCTTCTATTTTCAAGAAAAAAAATAAACATATTGTATTTTCAAGAAAAGAAAAAAGAAAAGAAAAAAGAACACAGTCGAATATCAGCAAGAAATATCAGCAACAATATGATGTCTGGGCAGACAGAAACAAAAGCATACAATCGAACATCCACAGTTATCAAGAAAAAAAAAGAAATGAAATCAAAAGAAAAGAAAAGCAAGAACATAATGGAAAAGCCACACCCTCAATATTGCCAGAATAATAAAGAAAAAGAAAGAACGAAACATATATATTTCGTATGGTATTGACAAGCAACTGTTGACAAGCCACACCCTCAATCTTCTATTTTCAAGAAAAAAAAAAGAAATATACTGTATTTTCAAGAAAAGAAAAAAGAAAAGAAAAACGAAATCAAAAGAAAAGAAAAGCAAGAACATAATGGAAAAGCCACACCCTCAATATTGAAAGAATAATAAAGAAAAAGAAAGAAAGAAACATATATTTCATATGGTATTGACAAGCAACTGTTGACAAGCCACACCCTCAATCTTCTATTTTCAAGAAATAAAAAGAAACATACTGTATTTTCAAGAAAAGAAAAAAGAAAAGAAAAAAGAACACAGTCGAATATCAGCAAGAAATATCAGCAAGAAACCCACATACTCAATCTTTTCAAGCAAGAAATATCAGCACATAATCAAACATTTTCAAGAAAAAAGAAAAGAAAAGAGAAGAAAAGAAAGGGCAGAAGTAACATACCTAGGTATTGACACCTTTGTAGGAGTGTTGCAAAACAATACAGGCTGGTTGGGTCATCATCTACTTGAATCCCATCTCCCATATTCACCAATTCCATTGTCTTGATAAAACAATCCAAGAACAAGAGAAAGAAACAAGCAAGAACAAGAGAAAGAAACTAGGAAACCCAAAGAAACCAAGAAAACTTTAAGAAGGAGTGAAAACAGAGAAAGAAACCCTAAGAAAACCTTAAGAAAACAGAGAAAGAAACCCTAAGAAAACCTTAAGAAGAGTGAAAAGAGAGAAAGAAAATTTTTAATTTATATTTTTTGGCGGCAAAACTATGATGACCGTTGTATTCTCTTAACTCTTAACTCGTAAGTTATTTCCGTCCCTCTGAAGTTCTAATTTAGCTACTCTTAAAATTTATTATATTTACTAATTTATATTAGCTAATGTATATACATATTAAAAAATATATGTGTGGATGGACAGCTGAGAAATATATATTCTAATTTTAAGGAAATAAAATTCATTTTAATTATTAAAAATAGGAGACATGATTGGGTTGAGAAAAAATTCATCATATATATATATATATATATATATATATATATATAATTCATTATAGTTTGACTAATTACTTTGATTAATTTAATAAAAAAACCCGCGATTCACACTAAAATAAATATAATCATAATAATATTTATTAAAAATTTGGCTTTACTAAATGATAACATCTTTTAAACAAGAGTAACAGAAGAAAGCTTGAGAAGAAGCATTTACAAAGACCTTAATCTAGATGACTTTAAAGAAACTTTGGTTATTGATACCACCATTTAGAAAAAATTCAACAGACACTTAAACGAGGATTAAAATGCAATGAACATTATTTACCCCCCCCCCCCCCCAAAAAAAAAAAAACAGAAATGCAAAGAAGATTGAGAGAAGACAATCTTAGAGTTCTATTGGTTGTGTCCCCACAATCACAACATAATACAGAATGAAGAAGAGGTACTTACTTACCAGAGAGGTGACTACTTCAGTTGTTTGATGAAATACTTCTGAGGGATCTACACCACAGAACACTGGCAGGACCTTGGTATATTTGGTTCTGCTCCGCTCCATTATTACCTCCTTAAAACATTTCCAGAGAAAATAGTGTTTACTATTTTCTCTGGAAATGTTTTGAGAAAACAATAACATAAACACTATTTTGAAACGCCTCATCATTATCATGTAAAAAAACACTAGTTGTTTGTTGGGTGCACATGCAAAGAAGAGAGTGGTTCTGATCTGTAATATAATGGGGTAGGTGGTGGCGGTTTCGGTGAACTGAAGACAATGGATCTATGGAAGTGAAATGAGAGTCCAAAGATAATGTAAAGTGAGAGAGAATGGACAGATCGCAGCAATAAGTTTTTGAGAAAGGTGAAAGAGAGAGACACGTAAATATAGAAAGGTAGGAAGCGGAAAAGCTCAAGAGAGAAGAGTGGACGCAAAAAAATAAAAGCAAGCTCTCTTGTCAAATCACAACTTGCACATTAGGTGAAATGAGGACTGACAAAAGCAATTAATGGCTCTGATCTCTGATCAACAGAACAGTAGTATCTCTCTCCTATTCCCCAAATAAAATTTAATCTCATACTACCATCCTTATAAACAAGAGAATACATCGATATCAGAAGCAAGGGACTCTCTCTGTAGCGAAAAAGCGAAAGACTATGCATGACACCAGAGATTATAAACTACAGAATAGGTGAATGAATGATACAGGGCTACACAGCACAGCTAGATAGTTTTAATATAATAATCAATGGAGTCATAGCAGCAGGGATTTTAACTACAATTGTTTAAAATTAAAAAAAATGATATACTATTTAATATGTTTAGAATATAAAAAAAATAATAATAATATTCTTCATCTTCAATCTTTATTAATAATTTGATAATATCACACTATCATTTTTGGAAAGAAAAAAGATTCAAAATTCCATAAGAAGCCAAGTTTTTGAGAGGGGTGAAAGAGAGAGACACGTATAGAAAGGTAGGAAGTGGAAAAGCTCAGGAGAGATGCAAGGAACCAAATAAAGCTCTCTTGTCAAATCACAAATTAGGTGCTCTGAGGATCTGACTCTGACTCTGATCTCTGATCAACAGAACAGTAGTCTAGCATCTCTCCTATTCCCCAAATAAAGTAACACAAACAGCGCAATTTAACTTCAATCTTATTAAGAAATTTTTCAAATTCATTTATTTATTTTTTTTCTTCTCTTTAAATTAATCACACACTAAACTTAAACAACTATTAATTAACCTCCTCTTATATACATGCATGTTTTTAAAAGCAGAGGCAAAAAGTAATAATACTGAATGAACCGAAACAGAGCTTCTAAGATTCATTCAGTTATATATAAGAAACTTAACACTACAAACAAAAGTAATAATACAGACAGATACAATGAATGAACCATCGTAGAGCACAAACAAATATACATACATGACACGTACGGTATTAATAATGAGGATTTAAGAAAAAATAAAGGTATGGCATGGTATGGAGGGGAAGTTACCTTATCCTCAGCATTCAGCAGCAAGTAAAGGAAGATTATTGAGAAGAATCTCAACTCAAGAGGCTCAGTGTCGGGGGCCATCAAGAGGACTATCTCAGAAATGCCTCTGTTCAGTGTCTTTTTTGAGCTGAGCTACAAATACAAAAAGAAATACATGTTTTATGGTCGCTGAAACAAAAAAAAAAGAAAAAAAACGCAATAACACACTTAAAATAAATGGAAGAACCAATGAAATGAAATGAAAGCAGAGGCGAAAGAAAGTTCATTTCCTGTGAGTTGAGCTGCTGCTTGTAGTTGGTAGCTTATCTTGTTGAACAAGATCTTCAACAGTATTGTTATTGTGAGTTGAGCTGAGCATCGGCCAAAGGTAACCACCATTTTTGTGATTTGATTGAAAGAAAGAAAGAAAACTTGAAGAAGAACATTCATTCAAGTCAGATTCAATGAATCGTTTGTTTAGAAGGAAGAGAAGATAACGAAAAGAAAAGGTAACCAACCATTTTTGTGATTTGATTGAAGGGTGAGAAGAGAAGAGAAGAGGGGGCTTAGGGTTTTTCTTTGGTGGACAAGAGAGAGAGAGGGAGAAGAAAGAGAGGAATGAGTGAGTGTAATTAAATTAAATCCCGCCCAATTAAATTACATTTTTTACGTTTAAGCTAGATGCCAGTGAAAATTAAAATTAAACAATGAAAACATATATGTACGAGTAAACAAGAGAATACATCGATATCAGTAGCAAGGACTCTCTTTGGGGGAAAAGATACAAGGATTATAGACTACAGAATAGGTGAATGAATGATACAGTGCTACACAGCACAGCTAGATAGTTTTAATATAATAACACTATCATTTTTTGGAAACAAAAAAAGCTTCAAAATTCCCTAAGAAGCCAAGATTTTGAGAAAGTGAAAGAGAGAGACAAGTAGAGAGAGAGAGAGAAAGGTAAGAGCTCAGGAGAGAAGCAAGGAAGCAAAAAAAAGAAGAAGTGCGCAATTAATAACCAATAAAGCTCTCTTGTCAAATCACAACATTAGGTGCTCTGAGGATCTGACTCTGATCTTCGATTAACAGAACAGTAGTCTAGCATCTCTCCTATTCCCTAAATAAAGTAACACAAACAGCGCAATTAAACTTCAATCTTATTAAGAAATGTTTCAAATCCATTTTTTTATTTATTTTCTTCTCTTTAAATTAATCACACACTAAACTTAAACAACTATTAAGCTCCTCTTATATACTTTTTAAAAGCAGAGGCAAAGTAATAATACTGAGTGAACTGAAACTGAGCTTCTAAGATTCATTCAGTTATAAAAAACTTATCACTACAAACAAAAGTAACAATACAGATACAATGAATAAACCATATACTATAGAGCACAAACAAATACATGACGTACAGTATTAATAATGAGGATTTAAGAAAAAATAAAGGTATGGTATGGTATGGTATCGGAAGTTACCTTATCCTCAGCAGCAAGTAAAGGAAGATTTTTGAGAAGAATCTCAACTCAAGAGGCTCAGAGTCGGGTGCCATCAAGAGGAGAAATGCCTCTGTTCAGTGTCTTTTTTAAGCTGAGCTACAAATACAAATAAAAATACATGTTTTATGGTCGCTGAAACAAAAAGAAAAAAATGCAATAACACACTTAAAATAAATGGTAGAACCAACGAAATGAAATGAAATGAAATAAAAGCAGAGGCGAAAGAAAGTTCCTTTCCTGTGAGTTGAGGAGCTGCTTGTAGTTGGTAGCTTATCTTGTTGAACAAGATCTTCAACAATATTGTTATTGTGAGTTGAGCTGAGCTTGATTGAAGAGAAGAGAAGGGGGCTAGGCTTAGGGTTTTTCTTTGGTGGAGAAGAGAGAGAGAGAGAGAGAAGAAAGAGAGGAATGAGTGAGTGTTATTAAATTAAATCCCGCCCAATTTTAGATGAAAAATCTTTGACAATTGTAAATTGTAAATTTGTGATCTGAGATGAGACTGCATCTGCATGTTTCGGATTATGCATTGAGAGGTGAGAGAGACTAAGATCAATGGTTGGTTATTTTGATCAGTTTTGTTTTGGCCCAATCCAATCCATCTTTAATTAATTATAATAAAACTTTAAATTATAATATTTGCGCTGAAATCAAATTATTATAGATTACCTGCTAAAAAGCGCGTGCGTGGTCAAGTGTCCAAAGCACATTACATTGATTTGCATTGGAGAGGGCCACACTTGACTTGACAATCAGACACTACACTACACTGAGTAAAAGCAATGCAATGAATGGACTTGGGTCGGGTGTTATTTTCAGCAGCATCATCTTTGTTTTGTTTTGTTTTGGGCCCAATCCAATCCAAATATCCAATCCATCTTTGTTTTGTCACTTACATACATCGAGGAGGGAGGGATTTCTTAATTCTAAATAAATAAATGTTAATTAAAATGCTAATTAATATATCTGATTCTATATCCTATACTATACTACCGTAGAAGGAGAGGAGGGGGGAATAAATTATTATTATTAACTACTCAATGAAAGAATTAAATTATAGAACAGTTTCGGATCTTAAAAAAATTATTTAGAAAGTATCTCATAGACTTTCTTTTACATAGAGGGCCTATAAACTTATAGGCTGGCCTATTTTATATTATTTATTTTAAATTAAATAAATAAATTATTATTTTAATGGTTTTGAATAATAAAATTATAATATTTTAATTATTTTCTTTAATTATTGAACGTCTTGTAGGCTTAAACAGGCTAACAAGTCTATGTCAAGACTTTTGTTTTTTAAATATATGTCATGCTAAATTTATAATTTGGGCGTGCACAAGCTAACGAATCTGGCCATGCCTAAAGTATTTTACATGTGTCTGACCTATTTAAGCTAAAGCCTATCTCTATCCAGCCTATTTACACCCCCCCTACTTTTAACAATGGGGTAGGTGGTGGCGATTTCGGTGAACTGAAGACAATGGATCTATGGAAGTGAAATGAGAGTCCAAAGATAATGTAAAGTGAGAGATAATGGACAGATCACAGCAATAAGTTTTTGAGAAAGGTGAAAGAGAGAGACACGTAGAGATAGAAAGGTAGGAAGCGGAAAAGCTCAAGAGAGAAGAGTGGACGCAAAAAAATAAAAGCAAGCTCTCTTGTCAAATAACAACTTTCACATTAGGTGAAATGAGGACTGACAAAAGCAATTAATGGATCTCTGATCAACAGAACAGTAGTATCTCTCTCCTATTCCCCAAATAAACTTTAATCTCATACTACCATCCTTATAAACAAGAGAATACATCGATATCAGGAGCAAGGGACTCTCTCTGTAGGGAAAAAGGGAAAGACTATGCATGACACCAGAGATTATAAACTACAGAATAGGTGAATGAATGATACAGGGCTACACAGCACAGCTAGATAGTTTTAATATAATAATCAATGGAGTCATAGCAGCAGGGATTTTAACTACAATTGTTTAAAATTAAAAAAAAATGATATACTATTTAATATGTTTAGAATTTAAAAAAAATAATAATAATATTCTTCATCTTCAATCTTTATTAATAATTTGATAATATCACACTATCATTTTTGGAAAGAAAAAAGATTCAAAATTCCATAAGAAGCCAAGTTTTTGAGAAAGGTGAAAGAGAGAGACACGTATAGAAAGGTAGGAAGTGGAAAAGCTCAGGAGAGATGCAAGGAACCAAATAAAGCTCTCGTGTCAAATCAAAATTTAGTTTCTCTGAGGATCTGACTCTGACTCTGATCTCTGATCAACAGAACAGTAGTCTAGCATCTCTCCTATTCCCCAAATAAAGTAACACAAACAGCGCAATTAAACTTCAATCTTATTAAGAAATTTTTCAAATTCATTTATTTATTTATTTTCTTCTCTTTAACCTCCTTTTATATACATGCATGTTTTTAAAAGTAGAGGCAAAAAGTAATAATACTGAGTGAACCGAAACAAAGCTTCTAAGATTCATTCAGTTATATATAAGAAACTTAACACTACAAACAAAAGTAATAATACAGACAGATACAATGAATGAACCATCATAGAGCACAAACAAATATACATACATGACACGTACAGTATTAATAATGAGGATTTAAGAAAAAATAAAGGTATGGCATGGTATGGAGGGGAAGTTACCTTATCCTCAGCATTCAGCAGCAAGTAAAGGAAGATTATTGAGAAGAATCTCAACTCAAGAGGCTCAGTGTCGGGGGCCATCAAAAGGACAAGCTCAGAAATGCCTCTGTTCAGTGTCTTTTTTGAGCTGAGCTACAAATACAAAAAGAAATACATGTTTTATGGTCGCTGAAACAAAAAAAAAGAAAGAAAAAAAACGCAATAACACACTTAAAATAAATGGAAGAACCAATGAAATGAAATGAAAGCAGAGGCGAAAGAAAGTTCCTTTCCTGTGAGTTGAGCTGCTGCTTGTAGTTGGTAGCTTATCTTGTTGAACAAGATCTTCAACAGTATTGTTATTGTGAGTTGAGCTGAGCATCGGCCAAAGGTAACCACCATTTTTGTGATTTGATTGAAAGAAAGAAAGAAAACTTGAAGAAGAACATTCATTCAAGTCAGATTCAATGAATCGTTTGTTTAGAAGGAAGAGAAGATAACGAAAAGAAAAGGTAACCAACCATTTTTGTGATTTGATTGAAGGGTGAGAAGAGAAGAGAAGAGGGGGCTTAGGGTTTTTCTTTGGTGGAGAAGAGAGAGAGGGAGAAGAAAGAGAGGAATGAGTGAGTGTAATTAAATTAAATCCCGCCCAATTAAATTACATTTTTTACGTTTAAGCTAGATGCCAGTGAAAATTAAAATTAAACAATGAAAACATATATGTACGAGTAAACAAGAGAATACATCGATATCAGTAGCAAGGACTCTCTTTGGGGGAAAAGATACAAGGATTATAGACTACAGAATAGGTGAATGAATGATACAGTGCTACACAGCACAGCACAGCTACAAAAAAAGCTTCAAAATTCCCTAAGAAGCCAAGATTTTGAGAAAGTGAAAGAGAGAGACACGTAGAGAGAGAGAGAGAGAGAGAAAGGTAGGAGCTCAGGAGAGAAGCAAGGAAGCAAAAAAAAGAAGAAGTGCGCAATTAATAACCAATAAAGCTCTCTTGTCAAATCACAACATTAGGTGCTCTGAGGATCTGACTCTGATCTTCGATCAACAGAACAGTAGTCTAGCATCTCTCCTATTCCCTAAATAAAGTAACACAAACAGCGCAATTAAACTTCAATCTTATTAAGAAATTTTTCAAATCCATTTTTTTATTTATTTTCTTCTCTTTAAATTAATCACACACTAAACTTAAACAACTATTAAGCTCCTCTTATATACTTTTTAAAAGCAGAGGCAAAGTAATAATACTGAGTGAACTGAAACTGAGCTTCTAAGATTCATTCAGTTATAAAAAACTTATCACTACAAACAAAAGTAACAATACAGATACAATGAATAAACCATAGACTATAGAGCACAAACAAATACATGACGTACAGTATTAATAATGAGGATTTAAGAAAAAATAAAGGTATGGTATGGTATGGTATCGGAAGTTACCTTATCCTCAGCAGCAAGTAAAGGAAGATTTTTGAGAAGAATCTCAACTCAAGAGGCTCAGAGTCGGGTGCCATCAAGAGGAGAAATGCCTCTGTTCAGTGTCTTTTTTAAGCTGAGCTACAAATACAAATAAAAATACATGTTTTATGGTCGCTGAAACAAAAAGAAAAAAATGCAATAACACACTTAAAATAAATGGTAGAACCAACGAAATGAAATGAAATGAAATAAAAGCAGAGGCGAAAGAAAGTTCCTTTCCTGTGAGTTGAGGAGCTGCTTGTAGTTGGTAGCTTATCTTGTTGAACAAGATCTTCAACAGTATTGTTATTGTGAGTTGAGCTGAGCTTGATTGAAGAGGAGAGAAGAGAAGAGAAGGGGGCTAGGCTTAGGGTTTTTCTTTGGTGGAGAAGAGAGAGAGAGAGAGAGAGAGAGAGAGAGAGAGAGAGAGAGAGAGAAGAAAGAGAGGAATGAGTGAGTGTTATTAAATTAAATCCCGCCCAATTTTAGATGAAAAATCTTTGAAAATTGTAAATTGTAAATTTGTGATCTGAGATGAGACTGCATCTGCATGTTTCGGATTATGCATTGAGAGGTGAGAGAGACTAAGAGCAATGGTTGGTTATTTTGATCAGTTTTGTTTTGGCCCAATCCAATCCATCTTTAATTAATTATAATAAAACTTTAAATTATAATATTTGCGCTGAAATCAAATTATTATAGATTACCTGCTAAAAAGCGCGCGCGTGGTCAAGTGTCCAAAGCACATTACATTGATTTGCATTGGAGAGGGCCACACTTGACTTGACAATCAGACACTACACTACACTGAGCAATGCAATGCAATGAATCATCTTTGTTTTGTTTTGTTTTGGGCCCAATCCAATCCAAATATCCAATCCATCTTTGTTTTGTCACTTACATACATCGAGGAGGGAGGGATTTCTTAATTCTAAATAAATAAATGTTAATTAAAATGCTAATTAATATATCTGATTCTATATCCTATACTATACTACCGTAGAAGGAGAGGAGGGGGGAATAAATTATTATTATTAACTACTCAATGAAAGAATTAAATTATAGAACAGTTTCGGATCTTAAAAAAATTATTTAGAAAGTATCTCATAGACTTTCTTTTACATAGAGGGCCTATAAACTTATAGGCCGACCTATTTTATATTATTTATTTTAAATTAAATAAATAAATTATTATTTTAAATGTTTTGAATAATAAAATTATATTATTTTAATTATTGAACGTCTTGTAGGCTTAAACAGGCTAACAAGTCTATGTCAAGACTTTTGTTTTTTAAATATACGTCATGCTAAATTTATAATTTGGGCGTGCACAAGCTAACGAATCTGGCCATGCCTAAAGTATTTTACATGTGTCTGACCTATTTAAGCTAAAGCCTATCTCTATCCAGCCTATTTACACCCCCTACTTTTAACAATGGTTTTTCGTTGTTGATTAAATGTGAGTACTATAAACATGCTTTTAACGTTGGTTGGCCCGCCCCGCCCCGCCACCAACCCGCCAAAAACGGGACAGGGCGGGTTAACCCGCCATTAAATATGGGTGGGAAAAATGAACTCACCCCGTTTTATGGTGGGTTGGCGGGTCAACCCACCAACCCGTCAATTAAAAAAATAAATAATTAAAATTTAAAAATAAATTATATTTTATTAATTTTTCTAATATTATTTTATTTTATTTCACACTTCTTTTAATTTTTCTCAATCTCAATCTTAAATGTATACTAATATTTGTCAAAACATTCTTTAGGAACTCATTCGTCTCCATATAAAGATAACATTTGTCATAAATAAAATTGTTATTCTTTATTTTTTCTAAGAAGTACTAATGTAAAAAAAAAATTGGATATCACAAAAATTTAATGACAAATGAAATACTATTTAATTGTAAAATATATATATATATAACCCGACGGGTCAACCCGTTTTGACCCACTTCTAGGCGGGGCGGGTTGAAGTGGGTTGGTGGGTTGAAAATCTCAACCCAACTCGTCCCGTTTTGGCGGGTTGACCCGCCGGGCAGTGGCGGAGCCACGTTGTGGCCTACAGTTGCCTTGGCACTGGCTTATTTAGCCACGTTCATTTAGCTACATTTGAAAAGTAGCAAATTCTGTTCAAATTTTTTGAAAATTAGCCACGTTTTGGTCGTAGCCAAAGAACCGTAGCTATTTGGGCACTAGCTGAATTTTTTGGCACTTGCTAACATGTCATGCTGGCTCCGCCACTGCCGTCGTGCTCAACCCATATTGTCACCCCTAAATTTACATATAAAGTAGAGTCATCAAAACAGGCTATCTCTTCCTGTTAGGCCCTAGCTCGCACGAGTTAAGGCAAAAAATCCTACAAATAAAAAAGCCTGCATGAGCCAAAAACTTATATAATCCCACGAGATAGGGCCTGTCCACGAGCCAAAATTTCATATAAGTCAATCATTTTTCATTAATTAAAATTGTGACAGTAGCAAACAGGCATCACCAAAACCTTATCTGAAATTTCCATCCCTGATCCATCTACCGCTCCCAACTTCTACACTATATAATCAACTATAATGGAAAGAACAAAAAATCTTTACGTAATCCTCCAAGACAAGAAATCAATGAGATAAAATAAACCATGTTGTCATATAATTGAATGGAAATTGATTTCTCCGGAGAAACTATTCCCCTATTACAGACTCATAAAAATGTCTCATCCATCTTTTTTCTTTAATATAATGAGTCCCGTATATTTAATGGGTATGCAGAAGAGGAATAATTTCTTCTGCAACATGAGAAACTAGGAAAACTATTGCCACTCACTTTAACATAAATTCGTTACATTAATTATGCATTTGCTACTTTAGAGTAATAACCAACAAAATAGCTTTAGGCTTCTTTTCAATGGTATGAGATTCACCATTATTGCCTTTATTTTATTTAGCTGTTGATTTCATTAGCAATTTTCGTCTAGCTTCTTTCCTTTGTCATTATTTTCTATCATCCCACCATAGCGGAATGTGGTTGACCCAATTCGCAATTCAACATATAGCTATGAGTTATGAAAGTGCTTGATGAAGTTGAGGTGTATTAGAGTATATATGTATAGCATAGCTTGCTGGTTGTATTCAATCCTTTCTTGTATTAGTTACAGCTGTTTTCTTTCTTGTATAAGCTGTTACAGCTGTCAACATTTTAGGTGTTTAGCGTGTGAACTTGCTGACTCATCATTGAGTTGTTACCTACTCTATATATAGAGTTACGGTCTTCTCTCTCTGTAGATATAATTCATTTTCTCAAATATCAGTAAATAAAATGTTCTCTCTTCAGATCCTTTTCTCTCATCTCTCTCTCTCTCTACCTTTCTAATATGGTATCAGAGCCTTCTTTCTGAAGGCCTGATCCATTTAGATCTCAACCATGTCTTCTGCTTCCAACTCTGATTCAAATGCATCTGATGGTTCAAATGCATCACAACCTAGATCCAGATCTCAACGTAGATCCAGATCTCAACGCAATCGATCTACTTCGATGAAAGTTAAGACAGCTTCTCTCTTTAATCTTCAGATCTCAGCAAAACTCACTGAAGATAATTATCTCTTCTGGAACCAGATCATTGAACCAGTGATTACTTCACATCAGTTGCATCGTTTTCTGGTTCATCCAAAGATTCCGCTCAAGTTCGCGTCAGACGAAGATCGAGAAAGTGATATTCTGAGCTCAGGTTATATTGAATGGCTTAATCAAGATCAGATGCTACTTACGTGGCTCCTGTCAACAATTTCTGAATCTATTGTGAACGATATACTACCGGTAAAGCATTCCTTTGAGGCTTGGGAGAATATACATAAGCTCTTTCATGGAGTCATGAAATCTCGTGTTCGTCAGCTCAGATCTGAGCTGAAAACCATGAAGAAAGGCTCTAAATCTATTAAGGAATACTTAGCACGAATCAAAACTCTGTGCGACTCACTTAAGTCGATTGGTAAACCTATTTCTGTTGAGGAACACACTGAAACTATTCTTGAAGGATTACCTTCAGAATACACTTCCTTTGTTATGATGATCCATGGACGTGAACGAGACAGCACTATTGCAGATCTTACAGTGGAGTTGATGGCTCATGAACAACTGTTACTCAAGCAAAATGATACTCTATTGACTGAAGGAGTATCCATAAATCTCACTCAACGCTCTCACAGCTCAAATACAGAAGTTGCAGATGAAGAAGATGACTCTGGATCTGAAATCAGAAAACAGAGTCGAACAGAGCATCCAATTTTCATTCCATCTACTACCTCCAGTAGTCCAAACAGAGGAAGAGGACGTGCAGGTGGAAGGTATAATCGTGGAAGAGGACGAGGATCTCGAACAAATGTTCATTGTCAACTTTGCTACAAGTTTGGACATAATGTGAAAGATTGCTGGCATAGATTTGAAGAGAACTTTGTTCCGAATCTACCACCACCGCAACATACTTCCTATCCTCAATACTTTGTTCATCAGCAATATCAACCTATGAGGTCCTTCCAGTACACCAGACCACCAAGTCAGCCTCAAGCTTACATTACTGCTCCCTCCAGTCAATGTTCTACGTTCAGTTCTCCTCCTTTAGGTGAATGGTTACCAGATTCTGGAGCATCAAATCATGTTACTGGTACATCTCAAAATATTATGCAAGGCCAGCAACTTGGTGGTACAGATCATGTTCTTATTGGCAATGGCCAAGGTCTTCCTATAACTGCTATTGGCTCCTCATCCTTTCAATCTCCCTTCGATTCTAACACTCACTTGCACCTCAAAAATTTACTTTTGGTTCCATCAATTACCAAAAATCTTATCAGTGTTAGCAAATTTGCAAAAGACAACTCAGTTTTCTTCGAATTTCATTATAACGTGTGCTTTGTGAAATGCCAGGTTTCACATAAAGTCCTTCTTCAAGGTGCAGTAGGCCCTGATGGTTTATACTACTTTCCAGATTTGAAGCTCTCCAACAGCCATAATTCAACATCAAGTAACATCTGTTCTAGTTCACATGTGTCCTCGAATATCACCAAGTCTGTTAATGTTGTTAGTCCAAGTATTCAACCTACTAGCCATTGTTCCAACACTGTTTCTGGTTCTCAAAATAGCATAGATAACCCTTCTAGTTCGTTGTCAACTTTGTGGCATTATAGGCTGGGACATCCCCATTTTAATTCTCTCAAAAGTGTACTCAAGTCTTGTAATATACATATCAATAATAATATGGCTGAATTCTGTTCTTCTTGTTGTTGTGCAAAGTTACATCGACAACACTCTTTACCCTCTCATACTGAATACAAGGAGCCATTTACTCTTGTTTTTAGTGACCTATGGGGACCCTCACCCCTTAAATCTTCCCTGGGTAATGCTTATTATATCTCATTTGTTGATGCTTGCACTCGGTACACTTGGCTTTATCCAATTAAACAAAAATCAGATGCAATCCTCATTTTCAAACAGTTTCATGCCATGGTGACAAATCAATTCCAACTTCCTTTAAAAGCTTTACAAACAGATTGGGGTGGAGAATTTAGAGCTTTTACACAATATCTGAACTTGCAAGGAATAACCCATAGAATTACTTGTCCACACACTTCCCACCAAAATGGTGTTGTTGAACGAAAGCACAGGCATGTTGTGGAGACTGGTCTAGCTCTTTTAGCCCATTCATCACTCCCAATGGAATTTTGGGACTATGCATTTACCACAGCCACTTACCTCATAAACAGACTTCCTTCCTCAGCCATCCAATTTGACATACCTCATGTCAAGTTACACAATCAACAGCCTGATTATAAATTTCTTAAAACATTTGGTTGTGCATGTTTCCCTTTCTTACGGCCTTATAACAAACACAAGCTTGAGTTCAGATCCCGTGAGTGCATTTTTCTTGGTTACTCCTCTAATCATAAGGGTTATTTATGCTTGAGTCCAGAAAACAGGATATTCATATCCAAAGATGTATTATTCAATGAATATAAGTTTCCTTACAAAGAATGGCTTGCAAATAAAACTCTCTCTACTTCTCAAAAGCCCACCCCCACATCTAAGTCTATTCCTCTATCCATTTTCCTTCCACAAACCTGTCCAGCTCCTCCCAATGACATGTCTCCTTCAGTGTCTGCCATTGGTTCACCCTCTAACTCTCTGCCAGTGAATACTATTTCCCAGAATGACCATCAGTCCACTTTAAACACTAACTCTTCTTCACACACATCTTTCTCTAATTCCTCTTCCCCATCACCTGATGTTCATTCATCTAATGTCTCGAGTTCTTCCACCAACTCTAGCTCTAGTCCAGCATCTTCCCATTCAGAATATGAACCATCAAGTCCTCTGCACTCTCCCTCTCCAGCACACTCTGTTGTCACCAGATCTAAAGCTTTGGCCAGAAACCTTGTTCTTCTCACTCACTCAGAGCCTACATCAGTTAAGGAAGCCTTGATCAGCCCTCACTGGCTCAAGGCAATGCAATTAGAATATGAAGCTTTGCAAAATAACAAAACTTGGTCTCTTGTTGCTTTACCGCATGGCAGGAAGGCTATTGGGTGTAAGTGGATTTTTCGCATCAAGGAAAATCCTGATGGAACAATAAATAAATACAAAGCGAGGCTTGTTGCCAAAGGTTTTCATCAGCAGCAAGGGTATGATTATAATGAAACTTTCTCACCAGTGGTGAAGCCTACTACAATCAGAATTATACTTACTCTAGCTCTCTCTTATGGCTGGCCCTTAAAACAACTTGATGTTAACAATGCCTTCCTTAATGGAGAGCTTGTTGAAGAAGTTTATATGACACAGCCACCTGGTTTTGAAACCAAAAACAAGGATCTGGTATGCAGACTAAATAAAGCTCTCTATGGGCTAAAACAAGCCCCTCGAGCATGGTTTGATAAGTTTGGTAGCACACTTCGACACCTTGGTTTTTGCTCAAGCAAGTGTGATCCATCTCTCTTCATTCTTCAATCTAATGGGAGCTGCATCTATGTTTTGGTCTACGTGGATGACATCATCATCACAGGAAACAACTCCACTCTAATTCAACAGCTCACTAATCAATTGAACTCCTCATTTTCTCTAAAACAGTTAGGAACCTTAGATTATTTTCTGGGTATTGAAGTCAAGCCCCTATCTCATGGGAGACTTTTGTTGTCTCAAGGTAAATATATCCGAGACTTGTTAAACAGGGCTGGAATGTCTAATGCCAAAGGCATCTCTACTCCTATGCCTAGTGGGTGCAAATTGAGCAAGCATGGAGCAAACTATGTTGCTGATCCCTTTCTTTATAGATCCATTGTTGGTGCTCTGCAGTATGTTACCTTAACAAGGCCAGAAATTGCTTTCACCGTAAATAAGGTTTGTCAGTTCATGTCCCAACCATTGGAAGAACATTGGAAAATTGTAAAAAGAATTCTGCGTTATCTTAAGGGAACATTGTCCCATGGTCTTGTGTTTCATCCAGCCTCACCACATCAGCCTCTCCCTCTTGTGAGTTTCTGTGATGCAGATTGGGGGTCTGACCCTGATGATCGAAGGTCAACATCAGGTGCTTGCTTATTCCTTGGATCTAATCCCATTTCCTGGTGGTCCAAGAAGCAATCAGTGGTGATTTTGAGAAAAACTCTCCCCAAAGCTGCGGCCCTTTCCTTTAGATTTGTGAAAATGGTGTTGATTGATGCTCCAATGGTGGAGTATGTTTAGGAGGAGCCTTGTGCCAAGCTTTTGGGTGAGTTTCCTTGTGTTCCAATGGTTTAATTTTGTGGTTGAATTTATGAACCCTAAAGAGGGCTTGTTGGATTGATGTGTTTAGAGAGCTCAATTGGAAAATGTTTGTACATGAATGTGTCTTAGAATGATGTGTAGTAGCCATAAATGCAATAAAAATTATTGATGAAAAATGTGAATTTTTAACTTAGAAAATTTTGAGGTTGTCATGACTTTGAGTTTTCAAAATGTGTTAGGATTGGATTGATGAGTTGTTGTATGATTGTATGTTGATATAATAGGATTGTATGAGGTGTGGAATGATTAAAGTTGTATGGAAATTCCTTGGAATGCCATAGGGTAAAATTCGATTCTTTGAGGAAAGATTGAGGAATTGATGTTGAAAAATGATTTGGATGATGATTTGTGTAGTTATACGGTGCTTAGATGGGTTGTGTTGTGCTTGGAGAGTGTTTGAATCAATGGAAAAAAATGAATTGTGTTAGAGACCTAAATGAGCCCAGAGTGTTATGAAATATTTCGCAAAACGATGCCGAACCTAAATGTCGGATGTAATTCGACGGAAAAACGACGATTGAACTAGCCTCTAAACAACCT
>NW_026896163.1:0-20591 GCF_033153095.1 Gastrolobium bilobum
CCTTCGTAGACAAACCCGACCTCTTTGCAAATGAAGGAGGAATCACTAACCTCTCCTGTAGCCGTCGTAATACGCATAGGGGGAATCATCCGTGATACTTTTAATCCCAACCCCTTAGCCACATATTCAGCCACGAACGAGTGCGTAGCTCCAGAATCAAATAAAACAGATAAATCAATATTAGAAATGAAAATTGTACCTTTTACCAAATTCGGCGCCTTCGCCGTCTGCTGTGCATTAGTAGTATAAACACGCCCAACTGTAGGTGCAGACACCCCTTTTAAACTGACCTGGGGGCTGTCTTACTTGCAACCCCCTTCCTCTATTATTGTTTTGATGGTAGCCACCTCTGTTATTATTGCCGGGAGGAGCAGATGTCCTCGAAGAACCAGATTTTGGATATCTATTATAAACACTTTCAACCCGTTTACACTGAGTCACCAGATCTGCAAAGTTCCTCACAGCAGTATTAGACATTCTCTTTGCAATTTTCTCATTCAAACCCCTCTGAAATTTAGCAGAAAGAAACTCAGGGGTAGGCATCACACCCCCATAATTGGCAAATTTCACCAAATCATTAAACCTTGCCACCGGGGAAAATATTCCTCATGAAACAACCTCTCAAATAAAGCCCATGTAATCTCTTCCCCTTGAATAATGAAAGGCTGAGATGCAGTGTACCACCACTCGTGGGCATCTCCCTCTAGCATATAAACAGAATACAACAGCCTCTGGGGATCCTGACACTCCATAACCTGAAAGATTTTATCCATACCCCTCAACCAAGTAGTCACTACCTTCGGGTCCCTTGACCCCTGAAATGATGGCGGCTTGTGCTTTCTAAAAGAGATGAGCCTCTGCTCATTAGTACCTGCAAACACTTGCCCAGCAATCCCAGCAAACTGAGCAACCACAGAAGGATCCACAGAAGGATCTGGAACATAGGTGGGATCAGTAGTGTGATGACTAGCCTCTGTCGAATGATGACTAGCCCCACTCCCCTCATGCTGAGGAGTAACAGATGGCGTACGGGTAGCAGTATCCGTAGCCGTATGTGGAGGAGAATCATCCCTCCTGTGCCGAGCCCTGTCCTCCCTCATCTCATTCATGAAGGCATGCATCATATCCTGATTATTTTTCATCAGGGTCTCGGTCATAGTTCTATTGGCAGCAGTCTCTTCCTGCAGAGCATTCAGAACTGCAGTAATAGGATCTGGTGCTACTAAATGACCTGCACCTCTAGCTCCACGGCGACCCCGTGCCCTGCTCATGATATCTGTACATGTAACACAAAGGAATGAGCTGATCAGACCCACACTGAGGAATCACATATACATTAATCATAAATAGTTCACAGATAGCTATGCAACACAAGATACAATAATACATTATCAGAGTTCCCTCACAAAACTGCTCTGATACCATAAAATGTAACAGCCCGTTACGTACCGGTATTGTTAACATTAATTATGATATTAAGCGCAGTTACAATCACAGCAGTTCATTTATAAAAACGAGAATAAATTTTTTCCGACTATTACGCGAGCATTAAATCATAAAAAGGCGTAATAATTAAAAGCTGTGACCGTAACCGTAAACTCTTGCGGAAGACTTATTTAAACTATTTTTATCACTTACGTTACTTATTATAAGTTACTAAGGAGTTCCCATAAACTCACTTAGCCAATTTCCAACTTTACGTTTTATACCAATTCGAACATGTTACACTCTAAGTTTTTCTGCGACCAAACCGATCGCAACCAACCCTACTTCTCAGATTATATCTTTGTGTTACTTAATTCCCTTTTTAACAAGCTAAAATACGCTCAATTCGGAGCTCATTTGCTCCGGTTATCGCCGTTTGAAGTTGGATAAGCGATTAGCCCAAACAACCCCAAAAACAGCTCCAAACCACTCACATTGCTCGAATTACTGCACTCAATCCACTCAACCATTTGCCCTCAAATTTTTATCCTACAAACTAGGCATCTCAAACTTCATTTTGATATATCACACGCTCAATTTGACTGAGAAACGAAGCGGAAATTAATTTCCCAAATCCGGTCCAGAATCTGCCTCAGGTGCAGGGGCACATGGGCAGTCCGTTTTTCTCTATTTTTTTCAGGCCGAACATCAACCCAGATTTTCCTCAAATTTGGACACAAGGTAGAGGACATCTCAACCTTCAAAATGGCGTATGGCACGTCCCTAGGGGACTTCTATGGAGGGAGATATGCTCTCCCGAAGTTCGCCTAAAATCTGCCAATTCTACAGAAAATTCGCCAGAGTTTCCTTTGTTTTTCCAATAATCCCAAATTTGTAAAAGATCATTTAAACCTCAAATGTACCTAATAAACACATGATAATACAGTAATAATCCAATGGGTGGCACACACAAGGACCAACAACGCCTTGGGGCACTTACAACCCAATCCAGTTTATAGTTATTAAACATAGAGTCCATATTAATCATTCTTAAGTAGTTGCAATCACTAACACCTTTTTCATGCATATTTCCATCATACATATTATCATAACCTAAAATAGGCCTAAGGCCCTTCCATCATAATTAGACATGCATCAATACTATTACAATATGGCTTTACAAATTACAACTTGAAACTAAAACTTCAAATTACATTCTTCTAAAATTTCAACTTAATTTAAAAGACAACATAACCAAATACATCACTACTAGACTTAGGCAAAATGGCATGAACAAGATGCTAATGAAGCTACTAATAAATACAAATGACATGTTCATGCCCTAAGTCTAGCCTAGGCCACACGGCCAACAAAATGCAAAATAAGAAACGCTCCATCGCTCACTCTGCGGGCCTCTTGCCCGAGGCTCCTGCTCCTCTGCTACCTCCTGAAATAAATGCCCCGAGACGGGGTGAGATATACGAATATATCTCAGTAACCAAGAGGTTCTGGAGAAAACTCCACCCAATGGTTCACTTCGATGCATATCAATAGAATACAACAACCACTTGAAAACGGGATATAGCAAGGGATTTAGAGAAGGGGGAATATAAAGAAAACAAAATACGACGATACGGGATGGTAACCCCAATTCCACGTACGCCCTCGGCATATATAAGCCTATGGGTATCATCCAAGGTGTGTTCACAGAAACCACAACCATGATGCCCAAACCAACCAAAACGCCAAAGACATTCCTAGTGTGCTCCTACCCGGATCACACACCATGACCGCAGTCAACTGGAACTCCCTCCTGGAGACCTATCCAGCGGAAGTCCGAAAATGCCCGAAGGCTAATAAAACTGTCTACTGGCCAGAGACTCGGTACCGCAGTACCCATAGCAATAATGCATACATGCTCATGTGTTCTATACTATTCATACACACTTCCTACCGTTGCCATCAACTGGCAAGGTGGAACAGAAAAGGGGAACAAGCCCCAGTACCAAGAGGTTACCTTAATTCGTGTTTCCACAAGCTCCGCAGCAGCTTATCCCTCAACTCGGTACACAGCGGAATGCCTACACAGAGGACATTCCCAATCACTCTCAGTTCAACCCATACATGTTAATTTATAATTACACATGCAATGAACCAATTTCTTACCTCAATCCACTTGGTCCCGGACCAAGGGCAATTCACTGATTCAAGATTCGGGATTCAGGTCGACGTACGGCAACCTATACAATAACGTACATCCATCAGTACTCGTCAAATAGTATCAAAACGCAAAACACAAAAATCCTCCCCATCCTCCCTTGATGGTTCGGCCATTGTAGTGTAAATGTGAGATTTATTTTTCTAAATTTTCTTTCTCATTTTGTTACGTCTCATTAGGTTGTCAATAGGCCAGTTCAAGAGCCGGTTCGTCATTTTCGCGTCGAATTACATCAAAACGCGAAAATCGCCAAATCACCCCTTTTCCCCTTGGAGGTTCGGCCATGTAGGTGTAAATTTGAGATTTATTTTCCTAAATTTTCTTTCTCATTTTATAACACTCCCTTAGGTTGTTTAGAGGCTAGTTCAATCGTCGTTTTTCCGTTTTTCGACATTTACGCATCGTTTTGCGAAATATTTCATTCTGGGCTCATTTAGGTCTCTAACACAATTCATTTTTTTCCATTGATTCAAACACTCTCCAAGCACAACACAACCCATCTAAGCACCATATAACTACACAATTCATTATCCAAATCATTTTTCAACATCAATTCCTCAATCTTTCCTCAAAGAATCGAATTTTAACCTATGGCATTCCAAGGAATTTCCATACAACTTTAATCATTCCAACCATCATACAACCTATTATATCATCATACCATCATGCCACCATCATCAAACAAGTCTCAACACCAAAATTCACAAATTCCAAAATCATGATCATCAATTTTTTTCTAAGTTAAAAATCATCACATTTCACTTAAAATTTTCATTGCATTTCTAGCATTACTACATCATTTTAAGGCATTATCATCTAATAGACATTTTCCATTTGAGCTCTCTAACACAACACATCATAAAATCCCTCTTTAGGGTTCATAAACACAATTCACCAATCAACCATTGAAATGTTGAAATAACTTACCCAAATGCAAGGCAAATGACTCCTCCTAGGTATACTCCACCATTGGAGCATTCCAAAGCTCCATGAACACCAAATTCCACAAGTGAGCCGCGGCCTTTGAGGGGGAGGATCTCAAAATCCAGCCACTTTCACGACTCAAGGATAGCACCAATGGCTTTAGAAGGCAATTTCCAACAAATTTCAAGTTAAACTTTGTTGAATTTGGTTAGGATTTGAGTGATTTAGGTGGGAAGAAAATTTGAAAGAAAACTTGGAGAAAGAAGGAGGGGGGCTCGGTTTTTGGCTGAAGGAGGGTGAAGGAGGTGATGAATAGTACTTTGATGAGGTGTTTTAAGTGAATTTTAAGTGGGGTGGGTCCCACGCCACCCCACGCGATTTAAAACGCGTCCAAACTCTCACTAAACGTCCGTAAATTCAAAACTTATTTAGAAACTCTAATTTTTAACATTAACTATTCTCCTTTAATTATGCTTGATCAGATGAATTAAGAGTTCTCCACTCGTTCGGAGAAAACACTGTTTTAAGCTATTACGCGCGCCATTGGCACGCTTCCCCAAACTGTCTTAATTTCATCGAATATCATAAGAAATCATATTTCCTAACTCATTAGACCATTTTTAACTCATATTTGAAACCTAGAGCTCAAAATTCCACTGGCACATTTTACGGTGCAATCGTAACGCGGTATTTTTACCCGCGAAAAACACTATTCACTGATTTTTCTGAAACTTGCCTATCCACTCAATTTTTCGTTCTGAACCCATTTTCGGGGTTATTTTTACCATATGAGACCTTCTACTCAATTTTTATCTTCCTAGGGTTGCGTGTTGGCTAATTACCGTTTTGCCCTTTCTTTGTATTTTGGCCTAATCTTTAGGATTTTCACTAATTCATCGCTTGATTGCTCACTTAATATTTTAATTACTTGATTTAAAATTGGGAGGTGTTATAAGCATCATCTTTGTTTTGTTTTGTTTTGGGCCCAATCCAATCCAAATATCCAATCCATCTTTGTTTTGTCACTTACATACACCGAGGAGGGAGGGATTTCTTAATTCTAAATAAATAAATGTTAATTAAAATGCTAATTAATATATCTGATTCTATATCCTATACTATACTACCGTAGAAGGAGAGGAGGGGGCAATAAATTATTATTATTAACTACTCAATGAAAGAATTAAATTATAGAACAGTTTCGGATCTTAAAAAAGTTATTTAGAAAGTATCTCATAGACTTTCTTTTACATAGAGGGCCTATAAACTTATAGGCCGACCTATATTATATTATTTATTTTAAATTAAATAAATAAATTATTATTTTAATGGTTTTGAATAATAAAATTATATTATTTTAATTATTTTCTTTAATTATTCAACGTCTTGTAGGCTTAAACAGGCTAACAAGTCTATGTCAAGACTTTTGTTTTTTAAATATACGCCATGCTAAATTTGTAATTTGGGAGTGCACAAGCTAACGAATCTGGCCATGCCTAAAGTATTTTACATGTGTCTGACCTATTTAAGCTAAAGCCTATCTCTATCCAGCCTATTGACACCCCCCTACTTTTAACAATGGTTTTTCGTTGTTGATTAAATGTGAGTACTATAAACATGCTTTTAACGTTGGTTGGCCCGCCCCGCCCCGCCACCAACCCGCCAAAAACGGGACAGGGCGGGTTAACCCGGCATTAAATATGGGTGGGAAAAATGAACTCACCCCGTTTTATGGTGGGTTGGCGGGTCAACCCACCAACCCGTCAATTAAAAAAATAAATAATTAAAATTTAAAAATAAATTATATTTTATTAATTTTTCTAATATTATTTTATTTTATTTCACACTACTTTTAATTTTTCTCAATCTCAATCTTAAATGTATACTAATATTTGTCAAAACATTCTTTAGGAACTCATTCATCTCCATATAAAGATAACATTTGTCATAAATAAAATTGTTATTCTTTATTTTTTCTAAGAAGTACTAATGTAAAAAAAAAAATTGGATATCACAAAAATTTAATGACAAATGAAATACTACTTAATTGTAATATATATATATATATATATATATATAACCCGACGGGTCAACCCGTTTTGACCCACTTCTAGGCGGGGCGGGTTGAAGTGGGTTGGTGGGTTGAAAATCTCAACCCAACACGTCCCGTTTTGGCGGGTTGACCCGCCGGGCAGTGGCGGAGCCACGTTGTGGCCTACAGTTGCCTTGGCACTGGCTTATTTAGCCACGTTCATTTAGCTACATTTGAAAAGTAGCAAATTCTGTTCAAATTTTTTGAAAATTAGCCACGTTTTGGTCGTAGCCAGAGAACCGTAGCTATTTGGGCACTAGCTGAATTTTTTGGCACTTGCTAACATGTCATGCTGGCTCCGCCACTGCCGTCGTGCTCAACCCATATTGTCACCCCTAAATTTACATATAAAGTAGAGTCATCAAAACAGGCTATCTCTTCCTGTTAGGGCCTAGCTCGCACGAGTTAAGGCAAAAAATCCTACAAATAAAAAAGCCAGCATGAGCCAAAAATTTATATAATCCCACGAGATAGGGCCTGTCCACGAGCCAAAATTTCATATAAGTCAATCATTTGTCATTAATTAAAATTGTGACAGTAGCAAACAGGCATCACCAAAACCTTATCTGAAATTTCCATCCCTGATCCATCTACCGCTCCCAACTTCTACACTATATAATCAACTATAATGGAAAGAACAAATAATCTTTACGTAATCCTCCAAGACAAGCAATCAATGAGATAAAATAAACCATGTTGTCATATAATTGAATGGAAATTGATTTCTCCGGAGAAACTATTCCCCTATTACAGACTCATAAAAATGTCTCATCCATCTTTTTTCTTTAATATAATGAGTCCCGTATATTTAATGGGTATGCAGAAGAGGAATAATTTCTTCTGCAACATGAGAAACTAGGAAAACTATTGCCACTTTGTTATTCCTCACTTTAACATAAATTCGTTACATTAATTATGCATTTGCTACTTTAGAGTAATAACCAACAAAATAGCTTTAGGCTTCTTTTCAATGGTATGAGATTCACCATTATTGCCTTTATTTTATTTAGCTGTTGATTTCATTAGCAATTTTCGTCTAGCTTCTTTCCTTTGTCATTATTTTCTATCATCCCACCATAGCGGAATGTGGTTGACCCAATTCGCAATTCAACATATAGCTATGAGTTATGAAAGTGCTTGATGAAGTTGAGGTGAAAGTAAAGGATGGGGACAGTGAATTCAGAAAATATCTCTGTCCTTTGCAGAATCTGCATCATCAAAATTCAAAACTTAGATAGAAATATAAACCATCCAAATGGAAAAATAAAAGGACGTTTGAAAAATAAACACCAAAAATGAGAAAGATCATGTGGCAGATAGTAGGGGTGTTAACGGGCCGAGCCGAGCCGAGCTTTGATCTTAACGGGCCAAGCCTGTATTTAAACGTGTCAGACTGGCCTTAGCCTGTTACCTGTTACGAATATAATATTAGCCTGTGGCTTGGTTCGTTTACAAAAAATAAAAGCCTGTCTCAAGCCTGTGGCCTGTTTATTTATTAAAAATAAAAACCTTACATTCCAATTTGTAGCCGTATTCAGCCCATTAATCATGCACTGATATGTATTTTTTTGTAAGAAAATAATAGTTATTTCTTTTATAATAAAAAAACATTAATATTAAAAAATCAAAATAACAACATCACCTTTACTTTATTTTACGTTGCTTTTCCTTAATTTTCTTCCACATTCTAGATTTTTTACATTAAATTTTCTTCCACATTTCTTAATATTCTAGATTTTTTACACTAGATTTGAACCCCACCAATAAATTTTCTTCCACATTTTACATTAATTTTTCTTCCACGGTCGCCGCCATAAGCATCATTATAAGCCGTGGAATCCGCATGGCTTATAAAAATAGATGATGAACATGACTTAGATCGGGGAGAAAAGATAGAGCAGAGACAGAAAACTGAGAAAAGGATGTTGAAATGATTAATATAAAAATATAAAAAATAAATAAATTTAATGTATACAGGCCAGCCTCCAAGGCTTCAAGGCCGAGCTTGGCTATGAAAGCCTGAGGCCTTTTAAATAAAAAAGCTTTTGCATGAGTATAAGTCTGGGCTTAATAATAAAAAAAGACGAGCCGAGCCGAAACGGGCCGGGCCTAAGGCCCCTGATAGGCCCTTGGCCTTATTATCACCCCTAGCGGATAGCATAAGTCCCACCACACCTAATAATTTCAATCATTTTTACCTTTCAAGAATCAAGTACTGGATTCGAGATAATTTACACTTTCAATCTCAGCCACTTTACCTTGAAGATCATCTCTGAAAATACACATGATAAAGCCCAAAAATGGTCAAATAGCCTACATAGTATACACAGCTAACCTCGTACACATGCATAATTGAAGTGAATTTTCTTCTTTTCCTTTTTTTCCTAAAATACAAGTATTGCTGAGTTTTAAATGCACACCTACACGGTGTCTCATACCCTTTTATAAAAATTAATTTTCATTTTTTTTTGTAAACAATTAATTGTCATTTTAAATTAGATGACTTTTATTTTAGGTCTCTCTGCTTCTACTTATACAGAGGAAAGAAAATATTAAAAATCATTAAATATATATTAAAACGATATAATTTTATTTAGAATAATATAAAATCATGTCCTTTAAAATAAAAAATATTTTCCCTTTAAAATTTAAAAAAGAGGACTAAAAAAATAAATAGACAACCTTATAATTTTGAAGAAATGCTTATGATAAAATAAATAAATTTTCTCTCTTTCCACCAAACAGATCATGGATTTAAAACAACAGTTATTCAGTAATCTAGATCTATAAGCGAGCACAAATATCTAGAATTTTCTCCACCTTTCATATATATATATATATATATATATATATATATATATATATATATTATTAAGACATTTCTGTGTCAGAATATGGTAGTGGACTAGTGTCATCTCTATACAAGTCCATGTATCATATATATTTGTCATCTTCTTACGTCATATATGTTTTTATCAATTAGGTAGAATAATTACTCCTTTTCAAAAAATATAACAACTCTTGTTGATAATTTTTACTAAATCGTCGTGAGTTTGATTCATGTTGATGCTCCTTCATAGGTCAATTACATGTAAGTACCACTGTAAGCACTTGCTGAAACATGTAAATAGAACAATTTTACCCCCTTTACTCTTGTCCCTTTTATGTAACCCTGCTCAATCATAATTTGAGGCTATATGATCCAAAGAGTTATCTACTCCTCTTATATAACTCAAAAACATTAACATATTGAATAATCTATGGACATTTATACTAGTAATTGACACTTCGGTATCATTCACAAAAATTTTAGAAAGCTAAATTTTCCATCCACATTAGACTCATCAGTCTTTACAAATAATCTTGTTCAATCATTCACAAAAAATGTCGATGTTGATCAGACTAATTATTAACCAAAAAAGAACAATAGTGAAAATAAAAGTATAAAAATAGAAAGAATGCATGGTTACGTGACTTGTTGGTTATACAAACTCAAAGAAAATACAATTGAATGGAGGTCAATCTCAGTAGAGAACAAATATGGGAAGCCAAAGAATTAAATTTGAATCCCATTTACAACTACATAGACAACAAATAATTGGTGTTATCAACTACATAGACAACAAATAATCTGAGTCAATCATTTGTGTAATACTCCGAGTTAATCATTTGTGTAGGATCATAAAGATCAAAGTCAGAATCAAAGTCCAAGTCCAAGTCTTCATTTAAGATTGATCCTATTGAGCTTAAATTGGTAAGATGTGAAGCATAACTGCCATCCTGGCTTTGGTCAGCCAACCCCTGAAATGGCACAATATTACTTGTTTGCCTAGGACTAATCATCTCACCAGATGAAGAGGATATTTAAAAGGACTGACTTGCTGGGTTGCCTTAGACCTGATTCTTTTCAGTCGAAGTCTTTATTTCTGCAGCAATTAAAAAAACAAATAAAGTTCTATAAATGAAAAACTATGGTTTTATGAAATTAAAGCAGAAAAGAAAAGAAAAAAATACCTGCAGATGGCTGGCCACATGCGCCCTAGTAAGATGCTTCTCAGCCTTCATCAATTGAAGAATTTTTCTAGGTACAACCTCTGCAATCAAAAGAACATACAAATGTGTCAGACTTCATTAACAATAATGCCATGACATCTACTCCAGTGCACTACAGATTAGGAAGAGTATTTGAGAAAGCATTCAAAATAATGTTGAACAAAAAAATACAGGAATTGGAAAAATACAGAAAACATATACTTTTGCAATACAAAAAAAAACCCAGAGTTTTCACAGGAATGGAAAAAGGCATCATTGTTCCATTTTTGGCAGCGAATGGAAGACACAGTTGGGACCAATTGGGCAGCTTCCAGCTCTCATGAGACCAAATTAATCATGATCGAATTAAGGAAAATTTGAATTTTGATTTGTTCAGTTTTTGAGAGATGCCAAATAAGTATATTAGCTTACTCCAAGGAAAGGATTACTGAAATAGAGGAATACATGGGCAGTGGATTTGTTTGTTATTTGGAAATGCACACTGGTATTAGCAACGGAGAAGCCATTTTTTATTTTGGTGCAGATTCCAATATTATGACAGAAATTATATATCCAAGTGGGGCTGAGACAGATGTTCGAAGAATTATGGTTGGGTTCTGGGCAGTGGATGTGAAGACACTTGTGGAAATAAAGTTTGCAAAGAGAGGTGATGGAACTAGTTTTCACATTGTAATATTATTAGGATTTGATTGCTATTTCTACACAAAAATATAATAAAAGTATTGCTAAAATAAAGCAGAAACATCAATTGATTGACCAATTGTAGCAATTAATAACAATTAAGATAACAACTACTTTGCATTGTAGAGAAAGAGTGAATAACTTACTGTCAACACCCAAGTCATTAACAGCGGCCACAAAACACCGACCGATGTAGCTCTTCGGTCCAAACAACCCGAGACTGCTTTTGGGTTGATCGGTCCTCTTGGTTAAGACCTTTCTCAAGTTCTACATGAACTTCATCCTCATCTTCTTCTATCTTCTCAGCTTTTTCATCATCTTTATCCTCATCTTCTGCCAAACAATACAGGCTGGTTGGGTCATCATCTCCCATTGCATCCCATCTCCCATTGCATCCCATCTCCCATATTCATCCTCATCTTCTTCCATCATCTCAGCTTCATCCTCATCTTCATCCTCTTCCATCTTCTCAGCTTCATCCTCTTCTACTTGCATCCCATCTCCCATTGCATCCCATCTCCCATATTCATCCTCATCTTCTTCCATCATCTCAGCTTCATCCTCTTCCATCTTTTCAGCTTCATCCTCATCTTCATCCTCTTCTACTTACATCCCATCTCCCATTGCATCCCATCTCCCATATTCATCCTCATCTTCTTCCATCATCTCAGCTTTATCCTCATCTTCATCCTCTTCCATCTTTTCAGCTTCATCCTCATCTTCATCCTCTTCTACTTGCATCCCATCTCCCATTGCATCCCATCTCCCATATTCATCCTCATCTTCTTCCATCATCTCAGCTTCATCCTCATCTTCATCCTCTTCCATCTTCTCAGCTTCATCCTCTTCTACTTGCATCCCATCTCCCATATTCATCCTCTTCTTCTTCCATCATCTCAGCTTCATCCTCTTCCATCTTCTCAGCTTTTTCATCATCTTCAACATGATGAAAAACCAACATGTTATCATTCCAATCGAAACCATAGATATTTAAAAAATAAATAAAATAGAAAACCCACATATCTAAATATATCCAATGTTAGTTTTGTTAAATAAAACACCAACAGAAAAAATTAACAAACTCAACTAGACAAAATCAAATTTACAAAACTAAAAAACAAAAAAACCAGTTAATAGTCCAGTAATATGATGTCTGGGCAGACAAAAACAAAAGCATACAATCGAACATCCACAGTTATCAAGAAAAAAAAAGAAACGAAATCAAAAGAAAAGAAAAGCAAGAACATAATGGAAAAGCCACACCCTCAATATTGCCAGAATAATAAAGAAAAAGAAAGAAAGAAACATATATATTTCGTATGGTATTGACAAGCAACTGTTGACAAGCCACACCCTCGATCTTCTATTTTCAAGAAAAAAAAAAAACATACTGTATTTTCAAGAAAAGAAAAAAGAAAAGAAAAAAGAACACAGTCGAATATCAGCAAGAAATATCAGCAAGAATATGATGTCTGGGCAGACAGAAACAAAAGCATACAATCGAACATCCACAGTTATCAAGAAAAAGAAAGAAACGAAATCAAAAGAAAAGAAAAGCAAGAACATAATGGAAAAGCCACACCCTCAATATTGCCAGAATAATAAAGAAAAAGAAAGAAAGAAAAGAGAAAGAAACAAGCAAGAACAAGAGAAAGAAACTAGGAAACCCAAAGAAACCAAGAAAACTTTAAGAAGGAGTGAAAACAGAGAAATAAACCCTAAGAAAACCTTAAGAAAACAGAGAAAGAAACCCTAAGAAAACCTTAAGAAGAGTGAAAAGAGAGAAAGAAAATTTTTAATTTATATTTTTTGGCGGCAAAACTATTATGACCGTTGTATTCTCTTAACTCTTAACTCGTAAGTTATTTCCGTCCCTCTGAAGTTCTAATTTAGCTACTCTTAAAATTTATTATATTTACTAATTTATATTAGCTAATGTATATACATATTAAAAAATATATGTGTGGATGGACAGCTGAGAAATATATATTCTAATTTTAAGGAAATAAAATTCATTTTAATTATTAAAAATATGAGACATGATTGGGTTGAGAAAAAATTCATCACAATATATATATATATATATAATTCATTATAGTTTGACTAATTACTTTGATTAATTTAATAAAAAACCCGCGATTCACACTAAAATAAATATAATCATAATAATATTTATTAAAAAATTGGCTTTACTAAATGCTAACATCTTTTAAACAAGAGTAACAGAAGAAAGCTTGAGAAGAAGCATTTACAAAGACCTTAATCTAGATGACTTTAAAGAAACTTTGGTTATTGATACCACCATTTAGAAAAAATTCAACAGACGCTTAAACGAGGATTAAAATGCAATGAACATTATTTACCCCCCCCCCCCCCAAAAAAAAAAAAAAACAGAAATGCAAAGAAGATTGAGAGAAGACAATCTTAGAGTTCTATTGGTTGTGTCCCCACAATCACAACATAATACAGAATGAAGAAGAGGTACTTACTTACCAGAGAGGTGACTACTTCAGTTGTTTGATGAAATACTTCTGAGGGATCTACACCACAGAACACTGGCAGGACCTTGGTATATTTGGTTCTGCTCCGCTCCATTATTACCTCCTTAAAACATTTCCAGAGAAAATAGTGTTTACTATTTTCTCTGGAAATGTTTTGAGAAAACAATAACATAAACACTATTTTGAAACGCCTCATCATTATCATGTAAAAAAACACTAGTTGTTTGTTGGGTGCACATGCAAAGAAGAGAGTGGTTCTGATCTGTAATATAATGGGGTAGGTGGTGGCGGTTTCGGTGAACTGAAGACAATGGATCTATGGAAGTGAAATGAGAGTCCAAAGATAATGTAAAGTGAGAGAGAATGGACAGATCGCAGCAATAAGTTTTTGAGAAAGGTGAAAGAGAGAGACACGTAGAGATAGAAAGGTAGGAAGCGGAAAAGCTCAAGAGAGAAGAGTGGACGCAAAAAAATAAAAGCAAGCTCTCTTGTCAAATCACAACTTTCACATTAGGTGAAATGAGGACTGACAAAAGCAATTAATGGCTCTGATCTCTGATCAACAGAACAGTAGTATCTCTCTCCTATTCCCCAAATAAACTTTAATCTCATACTACCATCCTTATAAACAAGAGAATACATCGATATCAGGAGCAAGGGACTCTCTCTGTAGGGAAAAAGCGAAAGACTATGCATGACACCAGAGATTATAAACTACAGAATAGGTGAATGAATGCAGGGATTTTAACTACAATTGTTTAAAATTAAAAAAAATGATATACTATTTAATATGTTTAGAATTTAAAAAAAATAATAATAATATTCTTCATCTTCAATCTTTATTAATAATTTGATAATATCACACTATTAGTGAACCGAAACAGAGCTTCTAAGATTCATTCAGTTATATATAAGAAACTTAACACTACAAACAAAAGTAATAATACAGACAGATACAATGAATGAACCATCATAGAGCACAAACAAATATACATACATGACACGTACAGTATTAATAATGAGGATTTAAGAAAAAATAAAGGTATGGCATGGTATGGAGGGGAAGTTACCTTATCCTCAGCATTCAGCAGCAAGTAAAGGAAGATTATTGAGAAGAATCTCAACTCAAGAGGCTCAGTGTCGGGGGCCATCAAGAGGACTAGCTCAGAAATGCCTCTGTTCAGTGTCTTTTTTGAGCTGAGCTACAAATACAAAAAGAAATACATGTTTTATGGTCGCTGAAACAAAAAAAAAGAAAGAAAAAAAACGCAATAACACACTTAAAATAAATGGAAGAACCAATGAAATGAAATGAAAGCAGAGGCGAAAGAAAGTTCCTTTCCTGTGAGTTGAGCTGCTGCTTGTAGTTGGTAGCTTATCTTGTTGAACAAGATCTTCAACAGTATTGTTATTGTGAGTTGAGCTGAGCATCGGCCAAAGGTAACCACCATTTTTGTGATTTGATTGAAAGAAAGAAAGAAAACTTGAAGAAGAACATTCATTCAAGTCAGATTCAATGAATCGTTTGTTTAGAAGGAAGAGAAGATAACGAAAAGAAAAGGTAACCAACCATTTTTGTGATTTGATTGAAGGGTGAGAAGAGAAGAGAAGAGGGGGCTTAGGGTTTTTCTTTGGTGGACAAGAGAGAGGGAGAAGAAAGAGAGGAATGAGTGAGTGTAATTAAATTAAATCCCGCCCAATTAAATTACATTTTTTACGTTTAAGCTAGATGCCAGTGAAAATTAAAATTAAACAATGAAAACATATATGTACGAGTAAACAAGAGAATACATCGATATCAGTAGCAAGGACTCTCTTTGGGGGAAAAGATACAAGGATTATAGACTACAGAATAGGTGAATGAATGTTACAGTGCTACACAGCACAGCTAGATAGTTTTAATATAATAACACTATCATTTTTTGGAAACAAAAAAAGCTTCAAAATTCCCTAAGAAGCCAAGATTTTGAGAAAGTGAAAGAGAGAGACACGTAGAGAGAGAGAGAGAGAAAGTGGTAGGACAGAACAATAGTCTAGCATCTCTCCTATTCCCTAAATAAAGTAACACACACAGCGCAATTAAACTTCAATCTTATTAAGAAATTTTTCAAATCCATTTTTTTATTTATTTTCTACAATCTTAAGACAATTGAATGCCAATAAATGCATAACATTTCACACATAATAATTAATATAACAAAATATTCATGTCATAAGTATTTCTCATTTATCATACTATACCATTAAATGACATCAAATTTCACTGCATTTCTCATTGAACCAGCATCAAAATAAGCACATCAAACCAAAAGGTCATATATCAATTTTTGGTACCATGCTTATAAATATATAAAGCCATTTCACAAAAGACTTAATATAATTGGAAAGACCATCAACCATCAAACCAGATTCGTCACATGGCATGGTTGTCTTACACGGAACAATTCTTTTAGAATAAAGGCATGCATATAATTAGTCATATATATACAATCAAAGGCCACAAACCCAAAATTATATGTAGGCATTAATTCAAAAATCATAACCAATCAATGGAAACCTTTTAATTTTTCATTATGGTCCTCTGTAATTTTAATTCAAGTGCCTCAATATACAAAGCATCGATATGTTTACTTCCATGAATTTCCCTCATGGTTTCAAAAATCATATATTCAACAACAATAAACTGGAAAGAAAGACCGTAACAGTGCATTAAAACTACAAAGGCTATTCAAAACCATTATGAACACGAAGATCGAGAAACCCAATGTGAAGCACTTTCACAATTCATGATTACAAAATTCAATGCAATTCATGAGTCTATGGGTATATAGCGGAACATTATCATTCCAATAATCATGATATTACCAACCGATGCTTACGGTTTCAACCATAACATTTCGATGTTCTCAAAGAAATGGAAACTAACAGTACATCTTTCCATGCAAAATCAAAACGTTAGTTGTTGTGACAAAAAACAATCGGTTATTACAAGAAACCGATACGTTCTCAAATTAAGCCGAGACATAATATAAGTATATATATTCCACGATCATGCACATTCAATTCATGAAATTCTGAAACAGTATTTACAATGATAGAATCCAACATAAAACATGATAATATATATCAAAGAAAGCATGAAACCGTAACAGCAATTAGAAAAGAAACCAATTTCTATGCACGTTGTACGAAACAACGATGGAAATGTCAAAATCAAATTTATTTATTCTTTTTTTAAAAAATTCAATTAAGACAAATCTGAATGAGTTTTAAAGTTGCATGGTTACGTAACTTTTGAAATCAGACACGAAAATCGAAAATGAATATATATATATAAAATTCAAAGCCACAAATTGCAACGTTAGCAACTAAGTGCAGATCAATTGCATTGCGGTAAATTCCGATCTTCAAAAACACAGATTAATGAAATATAACGTCGCATAAGATATAATATTATATATCAATTGGAAATCTAAAGACACATATTTCCAGTCATAGAAAAGCGATACCATTCACATATTATTCATGCAAACAGAAATTATACTATGATTAATCACACAGATTAATCACACAATAAATAAAAAACAGTATATAAAACAGAAAATAAAATATACTGATCACAGGTTCAAAACACCAAAATTGTCTTAAGATTGTTAATGGAATTTCTAATTCTGTGTTGAGTGTTTGATTTTGTGTTGTTGAAATTATGTTTTTACATCACCATGTCTTGGTTCTGTTCGTTTTCATACTGGTTTGAATTTTTCATTTAAAAAAAAAAAACGGAAAATTTGTATACACGGTTAACCCTCGGTTTGTTTTGAAACCACCACAGAAATAAAGGGATCTGTTTAATATAATACACTATATATATGTTAAATTGGTTAGCATTGGTGTATCGATTTTCGTGTCCATGCTTTTGAATAGCATTTTCAACACTGTACTCTCGATTTTTTGTACAAAGATTATTATAATATTGGTTTTTCATATTGATTTTGAAAAGTAATTTATCGATGGTCGTGCATTCATATTGGTTTTGATATATACTACAGTACGGTTTGCTTTTGAATACGGAAGTATGTATAAAACCAAAACCTTGCCTTGATATTTGAAAACTACTTCGTGAATATTGTTCTAATATGATATTTGTTAGTTTTCGTGATTTGTCTTCTACATATATATACATCTTCTATTACGTAATATATATGTTATTGTTCTAAAAGTCCTGTGTGGATTTTGGCTTTCATATATATCATTTGTTTCTCGTTTATCGTGCTAAATTGTATTTTAAATAGAATGTGTCATGTTGATGCTTGAATTAATGTTTATAATTGATATGCGATTGCTTATCAAATGCACTGTGTGTGAACCGTGGATGTCTTTTGCAAGTGAAACCATATGAAGTTTCTTTCTCAATAGATATCATGTATTACTTGATGAATTACGGCTTTCGGATGCCATTAGACACTGCATGTTGTGTTTTGGTTTGTGAAAAAAAAAAAATTTGATAGCCATTACTGTGGCACGAAATGTTGCACCGAATGGTTGATCTTGAGAGTCAGACCAAAATGTCTCCGTTGATTCATGGACTCATACCATGTATAAAGGGTGCATTGCAATTAAATCCATGATTGCACATAAAAAAAAAGGAACTGCAAAGGGTCAGTTTTGAAATGCATGAATTGATGCATAAAATAGTTTTTGGTGGAAACTTGATGGGGTTTTCACGGTTGGAATTTGATGGTTACATTTGAATAAGTAACCACAAGTGAACCAAACGGTTCATGTGAATTTATGGCTGAAGCACAATTTCATGTTTCCATAATCGTATCCGGCCCGAATTAATTTTGTCATCTAAATATTGAGTTTCTTAATTTATTGGCTTTAATTGAATTTGTAGTGGGGCTATTATTATGAGAGAGAAAAAATGAGATTTGGAAAGTAGTGAATTAGATGGCATTTTATATTGAATACGTGATTAATATATATGTGCATTTTTTGAGAATATGTGTTGACTGCAATGTTGCAAACAATACATAATAATTGTGTTTTTGCATGAAAGAAAAATAACTTTGAGAATGCAAAATGTGGAATTTTAAATTCTCTGTGTTTGCAAAATATTTGCATTTTGGAATTAAAGTATGATACATTTCTTGAAAATATCTGAGTTGATTTAATTCCAAATTATATGTTTTATTTCAAATATCATAAATGATGTGACGATTATGTATCATTTTAAGGGTTAAATTGGAATTTATTATTTGATATATGGAAATTTGTTTAGAGTTTGAAATTTTACACACAACGATGGCTTCTTATGCTCCACAATCCAATGGGATTGTTGAGAGGAATGATGTCCTCTTTGAGGAATTTTGTTTAGAGTTTGGTACTATATATCAAACGATTGCTCCTTATGGTGTTGCAATTTAATGTGATTGCGTATAAAGAACCAGACATTAAATAAAATGATGTTGTTGATGTCTGGTTTATGGGGCAAAGTCATTTAATGACAAATTATATAATCAGTAAAGTACCCCACAAGAAAATTAAGAACATTCCCTATGAAATGTGGAAAGGTAGGGAGCCTACATTGAATTATCTTGAAGTGTGGGGGTGTTTGGCTAATGTTGCGGTTCCTAAACCTAAAAGGTTGAAATCGCATCCATTAGGATGTTGATCGCGGTAGCTGCATTGAATGGATTACAAATATATCAAATGGATGTTAAGACCGCCTTCTTAAACGGCGACCTGGAAGAAGAGATATATTTAGAACAACCTGAGGGTTTTGTTGTTCCAGGACAAGAACGGAAAGTTTGTCGCTTATTAAATCCCTTTACGGGTTAAAGCAAGCTACAAAACAATGGCATGAGAAATTTGACAAAGTTATGTTGTCAAATGAATTTCGAATTAATGAATGTGACAAATGTGTCTATGTTTGAAATACTGAAAAAGGTTTTGCCATTGTCTGTCTTTATGTAGACGACATGTTGATCATGGGTAGTAATAATCAAATGATTAATGCTACTAAACAATTACTTAAAAGTAAGTTTGATATGAAAGATATGGGGATAGCAGACGTTATCCTAGGTATTAAAATCCATAGAACATCTACAGGGTTGGCCTTATCACAGGCTCACTATATAGCTAAGGTTCTTGAGAAATTCAAGAGTTTGAATATAACTCCTGTGAGGAACCTGTAGATTCTAATTTGAGTTTATTAAAGAACACTGGTAAAGCTACAACACAAAAGCTATATGCTCAAGTGTTGGGAAGCCTTATGTATGTTATGAACTGCACCAGACCTGATATTGCTTATGCAGTAAGTCTGTTAAGTCGCTTTACCAGTAATCCAAATGAGAATCATTGGAAAGCTATTGTAAGAGTTTTGGGATACTTGAAGTATACTCAGAATTATGCTTTGTATTACGAGAAATACCCTGCGGTTATAGAAGGGTATTGTGATGCAAATTGGATCACCGGCTCTAACGACACTAGATCCACAAGTGGATATGTGTTTACCCTTGGTGGAGGTGCTATGTCTTGGAAATCGTCCAAGCAAACCTGCATTGCAAGGTCAACCATGGAAGCAGAATTTATTGCTTTAGATAAGGCCGGTGAAGAAGCCGAATGGCTTCGTAATTTTATTGAGGATGTTCCTAATTGGCCAAGACCGGTACCATCCGTATGCATACATTGTGAT
>NW_026896164.1:0-20110 GCF_033153095.1 Gastrolobium bilobum
CGTCTGAATGTAAATTGCAATAAGGCATCTACTGAAATACCTCAATATATAAATAAAGTGAGTATCTAAGTCACGGCATTACATCACGTAATCCGGACAATATCCTGATACATTAATACAACTCTAATTAAAACAAGACATAACAAGTCTACGTGGCATGGACAATCCCCATGCTCACCAAATCAACAGCGTCTCAACAAGATAATCCAAAATTATAAATGAAGCTAAAACACTTACATGTTAAATATAAGTTCAAAATCAGTAATTCAATATAAGTTCTCAAAACTATGCAGTGCAACAGATATTCATGCCATGTCTGTTGATACTATTCTACTGGCCAGAGAAATGCAAGACGTACGTCTACAACCCCACAATAAGTACAAGGAACAACGCCACCTCATCCACAGCCTCACCATCTTGTATGCGCCACATACTCAGGCTTACCGTATAGGTGGAACACAACATGCATATCATAAAGGCACTCACATATAACAGCTCAATAGCATTTATCAAGATAATACATGAAAACAACATCATGCATATAACCATACCCCTATGGGACATGGTGGAACCACAACATGGCTAAACCGAGGACACGAAAGCTTACCTTGCAAGCTCACTATCCAATGCCAAGAGTCCTCACCGCTCAAGTCCAACACACAGCAGATCACAATCTGATTTAGGACCAGCAAGTGTATCAACATACATAACTCAAAAGCATTAACATAAAGACTACGTTCTCCTTTAATGATTTACGTCTTAAGGCTTCCAACAAAGCCACAAGCCCTTAATCACATGATTATGACTTAGTTCATTAATTACAGAAGTTCAACTTCATCAATCTAGGGTCCCCAAACCCCCAATAGCCTACTTTCCTCACATCACAACTATTGTTCTACAAAATCCCAGAATATCCGGATATTCCTCGGGTACATATTCGGATATGCAATATCTGGATATCTCATTGACCATATCCGGTTATACAATATCCGGATATCCAGATTCCAATATCCGGATATCCAATATCCGGATATCCAAATCCCATATCCGGATATCACATTAAACATGCCAAGACATCAACATTAACCCATTAAACTCATGATCAAAGGTTGTAAGGCTTACCAAAGCTTGAAACAGCCCAACAATGGTGCTCTTGGAGCTCACAAGCCAGCCTCAAGGTGTTGACACAAAGGGTACACGAAAATGGTGTTCAAGACTTGATCTTTCTTCACAAAGGTTGGCACTTGGAGCTTCAACAACCAAGAATGTGACACCACAACACCAAACCAGGAACTTAGCACTTCAAAACTCAAAATGCAGAAACAAGAACTCAGAAGCAAGGTCCTCTCACTCTCACAAGGTGGCTCACACCAAGATATGTTGATCAAGAGAAGAAACCATGATCAAAGGTGGTGTCTTTGGTGAGAAAATGGAGAAGAAATACAGTGACAAGGTGGCTGGTCTCACAACTCAGAAAAACTCACGCTGGAGGCTCATCAAAATGACCTAGGATCATGTGCCAAGGCTATTTATAGCCACTTACGTTTTAAACACACAATATTAACTTTAATTGCTACACTTAGTATTTTAATCCCAAACTCAGGATTCTTAACCTACTCAATTTTACAAGAATTGTCATATTTTTATTATATTTTTCTGAGCACCTTTCCGGTACGCGCTTTTCATAGCCAGTATCAGTTTCTGGCACCAGTTCTCATTATTTGGACTTGAAACACGTTTTACAAGTCCTATATATTATTCTAGTAATTATCATGCACTTATTATAATTTTCCGGGATACTTTTTCGGTATGCATTTATATCGACTAGCAGAACCGGTATCTGCACTTTTCTTCCGAAAAATGACTTTCAGCATTCTTAATCACTTACTATATTTATTAAAGCCTCTTAATAATTATTAGGGTCAATTATGGAATTATTTCCTAATTTAACATAATTAATTACTTAATTTCCTTAATTAACGGTGCGAGTTCTTACAGGAGGCACGTATCAAAAAATGCAACATAATTGGGGGGAGCATCTCAAAGTATTTGAAAATTACATTTTTTTTATAATTAATTCAAGTTAATCCCTATCACAACATTAGTCAAATATTACCTTCAAATTGACAAACAGACAAGTAAACACATTTATCTCAAAAAAATAGGTAGATAGTATACATTTTAAAAAATAAAATAAAGTACAAAAGTACTGATAAATAAATGACCGGTTATTAATATAATAAAGTAAATTTAATTTCAATCTATTATCCAATCAAAATATGAAGTAATAAATGACTCAAAAGTGAAAAGTACTAGTAAATAAATCGCTGGTTACTAAATCTAATAAAGTAAATTTAATTTCAATCAATTATCCAATCAAACATTATTATAATATTAAATATTTTTAAATATATCGATCAAATAAGTTTTAAATACACCAAATAAGGGTGTTGCGCCCAATTTAAATTTTAAAAGATCTTAGCATTTTCAGAAAATCATGATTTTGTATATATTTGTAATTATAAGATATTTTTATTCAGTCCTGAAGCCATTGCCAAATTATCTAGCTCAATTTTTAATTCTAATAAGTATAATTAAAAGCCTTATTATTTTTCTTACAAAAAGAAAGTATTATTTACTGATCACATATTTATATAGAGGACTACATGTCTCCCGCCAAAATTTTAAAGGGTTTGGTTATTGACTTATTTATCAGAATAATTATAATTATAATAATTATATTATTTATTTCAAGAAAATTCAGTAAAATGTAAGTTTTAAAATGTCAGAATAAAATGTAAGCTTTAGATAATTTTTTGACAAAAATTATACTTATATAAAATTAATTTATATTTATAAAAATTTACTCATCATTTCAAAATAAAAGTATTCAACATTATCTTACCTCATCATCTCCAAGGCTTGGATCATGTAAATATCTTTCTTTGGGTGACTCTTGTTTAATCGAATGTGATTTCAACAGTACATTAATGCATTCGAGAACACGATCATCACAAACCTTTTAATTAAAAACACCAAAACTCCGTTTAGCTCTTTCCTTAAGATGTGAATTCAATAGCCATTGTGAATGCTGAAATAGAAATATTTAACAAACAAAAAGTTCAATTAAATTTATAATACCTTTTTTTTTGTATATAAAATTTATAATACCTTTAAGGGGGCCGTTTGGTACGCGGCATTTTGTAGGATTCCCGGGAAACTGAATTTTTCTAAATTTTAAATTTTCGGATATTATTGTAAACTGAATGTAAAAATCATATTTTTGAAAATCGAGATTCCCAGACAAAAAAAATTTCTTCAGTACCAAACGCCCGTTAACTTTTGGAAATGAGTAACCATTGTAGAATTGAGTTCAGAGATATCCATAATCCAATATGGGTTCTGTAATATTTTGATAGGACTTGAGAATTGTAAAATGGCAAAACAACCTAAAACAAAGATCAAAGCAAAGTCAAAACTTAGGTTGGGAAGCCTTCAACAATGAATCTTTTGTTTTCTTGGACTATACAAGGGTTACTGGACATTGGTTGGTGGGATGGTTTGGAGAAAGAAAGATAAAGAAAAGATTGTAGATTAAAGAGAGAGAAATTTGAATTAAGAAAGAAAGGTTCGATCGGAGAAGAACGGTGAGGGTGAGAATTTCGCGGGAAGCGGAGTAAGTAAGGAGATAGCAAAACAGTATTTTCAGTTTAGGAAGGGAAGCCAATTCGTTAGAGAATGAATGTCATTATCAAATGCTTTTACCTCAGTGAAGTCCTCCAACAAATGCCTTTATCTTTCTGGTGCGGTCGCTCTTTTGGCTTTAGCTTCGTGCCCAATCACAGCTCCACTCTTACTTCAAAAACTACTTCAAATCGTCTTTCGACAATGAGGCGCGGGAGAAGCAGAGTCATAAAATGCTTTAGCCTAGTTTTATTTTAAGGGAAAAAGTATGTATCATTCTAAGAGATGTAAGATTATGTCATTTTAAGTGAGAGAAAGAGATAGATCATAGAGGAGAGAGGACAAAAAAAAAGATGTGGATCCCACCTCTTTGTGAGTGTGAAATGACACAAGTTGTGTCATTTTAAAAGACAAATTTTTTCCTCTTTTTTTAAATCACATTATTATAATGTTTAGTTTTATGACAAAAATACCTACTTATATTTAACTACACTAACGGTAATTTTAAATCTTGTGATAATGCCGATTGCCAATAAGAATCATTAAATTAGTTATTCCAAGCATTACAACGTCGTTTTTATAAATGAAGTTGAAATTAATGTTTATCATGAGATAATTTTATTTCTTACACATACATAAAAATATGTGGGATGAATATTTTTATTTTTTTCCTATTCTCTTCACATGGCCTTACATATTTTTATGTCACTGTACGAGATAATATTATCTCCTACAATATGAGAATACGATCCATTATCTTCTTTCTCTCTTCTTTTTAGTGAATCTCAACCACTTTTGTGTTGAGATTTAAAATTATCATTACACATTTATTTTCATTTTCACATGAATCACTCTTCTTTCTCTTACACACTTATTTCCCACAACAGCTCACTAAACCCCTATCGTAACACCTTCCTTTGCCACAGTAGCTAACAGGTTATAATATTTAAAATTATTGTCGTTGCCTTACAGCTAAGCTGATGAGCCATCTGTAATTTTTCTTTTGCCTTCTTGGAATGTTGTTTTGCATTTATATGCTCATCTCTTAGGTAAGCTTCATTGGCAAACTTAACTGAACCTTAGCAAGTAAATAACAGTATTTTAATGCTGCAATGCATTAAATGCAACAGGGAGCATCTCAAAGTATTTGAGAATTATATTTTGTTTATAATTAATTCAGTTAACATAACAACATTAGTCACATATTACCTTCAAATTGACAAACAGACAAGTAAACACATATATCTCTTTAAAAGTAGATAGTATAAATTTTGAAAAATAAAATAAAATACAAAATATGACTCAAAAGTGAAAAGTACTAGTAAATAAATGGCTGGTTACTAAATATAATAAAGTAAATTTAATTTCAATCTATTATTCAATCAAATATTCAAGGCAACAAAATATTCTAATTACATGCATTTCCAGCATTGCTGTCAATGTAAATATTCAAGAATGGAGGCATTGCTATCAATGTAAATTCCAAGCATTGCTGTCAAAAAGTTCAAGAAATTCAGCTGTCATATACTCAAGAATTGATGCCAAATATACAGCAGCAGCATTGGCCTCAACTTCGCGGGATCAATTCTGCACAAAATCAATGTAAATACTAAATATCATCACAATTAAATCAATTAAGCTCAACCTACACATAATCAATGGATCTAAACTATAAATTTCAACTAGCTACTAACAGAAATACCTCTCTAATCTTCAATTTGAACTTCTTGATGCACATTGGTTTGTAATATTGTTATTTCATGATCACTAGTATTAGAATCATCTTCATCTAATTTCAACTCCTATTATTCAATCAAGCATAATATTATTACCTAGTTGACACATCTAATCTCAAACCAATGCTTGTGTCTATCCACACAATCTTGAAACTTAATATATATCCTTCACATACTTAACACTTTCTCTGATTTTATAAAGTGCTTCAGCAGCCACTTTCAAACCTTCTTGAACAATTAGCTCGATCTATTGAGTTTTGCTCTCTGGGGATGTGCTCCATTTTAAAGCTTTGAAACTTTGTCAGTAGTAGTCTTACTTTTTCAAGATATTTTATCATGAATGCTTCTTTCGCCTGGTAGCTTCCTTGAACTTGAGCAATTACTAATTGTGAATCGCTCTTGATGGATAGAGTGCTCCGCTGTTATACCTTGGGGGCTTTCCACGATGACTCCTGCACCGCTTCCTTTTACATTGGAAGACCCGTCGACAAAAATAACCCAAACCTCATTCACCTCAGCCTGATGTAGGTGTGTCATTTCGACAAGGAAGTCGGCTAGTACCTGGGCTTTGATTGCTTGTCGTGGTTCGTAAATGATGTCATATTCTGATAATTCTATCGACCACGAAATCATGCGACCTTCCAGATCAGGTTGTCTTAGCACTTGTCGAAGGGGCTGGTTTGTTCGAACTTTAATAGTGTGTCCATGGAAATAATGGCGCAGGCGTCGCGATGTTAAGATGAGCGCAAAAGCAACCTTTTCTATTTGTTGATAGCGCAGCTCCGGTCCTTGGAGTGCTTTACTGACAAAGTAGTTTGGTTGTTATTCCTGGGCCTCTTCGCGCAATAAGACAGCGCTTATGGCTTCGTTGCTGACTGAGAGATAGAGAACCAGAGGTTCATTTGGTGGAGGCTTGACCAGGACTGGTGGGTTGGCCAAGTGTCCTTTGATGGCCATGAATCTTGTCTCGCACTCCGGAGTCCAGTTAAAGTATGATTTTTTACGCAATAGTTTAAACATTGGTAGCGACTTTTGTGCTGAGGCGGGAAGGAATCGGGTTAAGGCAGTGATTCTTCCCGTCAATTGTTGTAGTTCCTTTACGTTACGCGGGCTTGTCATGTTGAGTATGACTTTGCATTTATCAGGATTAGCCTTTATCCCGCGATGTGTTAGCATGAATCCTAAAAAATTTCCGGCAGGTACTCCAAACGAGCATTTGGCTGGGTTAAGTCGTAACCTGTACTTGCGCAGTTGTTGAAATACATGTTCCAAATCTTGGGGATGTTGTGAAGTAGTCATTGTTTTGACTATCATGTCATCGATGTACACTTCAAGCATCTACCCAATCTGCTGACTGAAAACTTTATTCATCATACGTTGATAGGTGGCACCGGCGTTCTTGAGACCAAACGGCATCATGTTATAACAATAGGTAGCTTTTTCCGTGATAAAAGTTGTGGCCTCCTCGTCTGGTGTGAACATTGGAATCTGGTTGTAGCCTGAATATGCATCCATAAAGGATAAAATCTGGTATCATGCGGAGTTGTCGACACGTTTATCAATGGTGGGAGTGGATAAAAGTCCTTTGGGCAATACTTGTTGAGGTCTGTGTAATCTGTACACATGCGCCACTTTCCATTGGGATTTTTGACTAACACCACATTAGAAAGCCAAGTAGAATATGTGATTTCTCTAATCACTCCTGCATCAAAGAGTTTTGCTACTTCGGTCTCAACCACCTGTTGCTTCTCTGGGGAGATTTTGCGCTTTTTCTGCGCGATGGGCTTAGCTTTGGAATCTAAGGTTAAGTGGTGACATATTACGCGTGGGTCTATTCCTAGCATGTCAACAGCTGTCCAAGCGAAGAGGTCTTTGTTGTTTAGCAGCACTGCCACCAACGGACTTTTCTCTGCTTCTGGGATATGTCATTCAATTTTGGTGATGTTTTCGGGTAATGGACCCACTTGGAGATTTTCCAGCTCCCTGTAACATCCCGTATATATCCGGTAATGTTATCATAATAGCGTATTGAGCTGCGCTTAATTAAAATGCGGAATTACTTTTTCTTTTCAATTATGATGCCATTAACATTACCAACTTGCTTAATAATCAATTAATAAAACATCGCCTGTATGTAATTGCAATAAAACAGCTAACTGAAATACCTCATAACATAGATAATATAAGTGTGGCTCTAGTCACGGAACTACAACAACGTAGACCGGACCATCTAACAGTTTATACAACTCCAAACTACAAGTACTAACAGAAAGTGTCATGGACAATCCCCATGCTCACTCAAATAAGGCAACATGCCCAACATCAATCTCAACAACAACATAATTATAAAAGGCATAAAACATAATTAGCATCAATATCCAGTCATGCTAACAAATAAGCAGAAGCAACATAATCAGCTAAGCTCCGGCCTCCTGCCGCCTGAGGCATCAGTACCCATACAACCTGATCCTGAAATAAGCATTTCCCAAACGTGGGGTAAGATCTCTAATCTAGAAATCTCAGTAAGTCAGTGAGTCCTCAAGGATCTTCCACCCCAAGCTCACTTACATGTGCAATATAAGTTCAAAAACCGTTTATCATTTATCATTTCTAAAACAATGCAATGCAGCATATAATCATGCCATGTGTGTCAATACTAATCTACTGGCCAGAGACAGTGCAGGTATACGTCTATCACCTACACACCGTGCAAGTACCACTCACCAAACCACAGGAATGCCAGTGATATCCTCCTGTGTCCCACTCACCAAACCACCCAACATGACATAACCCAATGCCCCTGCTCGTAGCGCTCTCCTGGCCTCAACCAATCCATGCCCAGAATAATCTCAAGGTTGGCCATCGGCAACCCTATCAGAGCTACCGAGAACTCACGGCCATCCCACTGAAATGCTACATCGCGATGTACAGTGGTAGAATCACAAATCTCTCCGGTGGCGGTAGTCACCCGCAACGGTGGAGAAAGCACAGCACTGGGCAACTCAAGCCCCAAAACAATCAGGGTAGCAACAAACGAATGAGTAGCCCCGGAATCAAAGATAGCATCGACAAAAGAATCACCAATAGACACAGTACCTCTGACAAGGTTCGGAGCGCGGTCCGACTGCTGCCTATCTAGTGTATACACTCTCCCAACAGGAGGTGGCACTGCAGGTGCCGAAGAAGATGCCATCAGAACCATCTGCAAAGGAACTGCCTAAACAGCTGCTCTCGCCGTCGACGATGGACAATCTCTAGAGAAGTGGCCCTACTTGCCACACTTGAAGCACAACAACTGCCCCGTAGCACAGCGTCCCACATGCTCCTTCCCACATCCCGAACATCTCGGAGTGGTAGGAGGCCTAGCAGAACTCCCCTGATGTGAAACAGCTCTCTTGAACTGACCAGGCGCCTGCCTAGTCGCTAACTGCTTTCCCTTGCCCTTATCAGCAAACCTCCTGTCCTTCCAAGAAGTAGGAGCAGGAGTGGAACCACCTGTTCCCTTGCTCTCCTCAACCTTGGCCCTCTTGGCCTTGCTTGCCACACAAACATCCTCGATGTCCTTACACTGCTGAACCAGTGTACCAAAGTCCCTCGAAGCAGCACCAGCAAGATGCTCAGCAATCACCTCACTAAGTCCCCTGCAGAACTTAGCTGCCAGAAACAACGGAGTAGGAGGAACCATCCGGAAGTGTGCAAACTTCACTAGCTCATTAAACTTAGCCAGGTACTCATCAACAGACATCGAGCCCTGCACCAAACGATCAAACTCTCCCTGCTTCCTCTCCTGCGCATCATAGGGAAAGTATCGGCCCAGAAAGCACTCCTCAAAGAATGGCCACGTCATGACACGGCCCTGCCTCTCAAAAGCACGAGAGGTGTGCGTCCACCACTCATGGGCATCGCCCTCCAGCATGTAGGTCGAGAACATCAGCTTATGTGGGTCTGTACACTACATGACCTGAAAAATCTTGTCCAGCGACTCTAGCCATCTCGCAGCAGCAATAGGATCCAGAGACCCCTCAAACACAGGTGGCTTATGCTTCCTGAAAGCATTCAGCCGGCGATCGATCGCATCACGATCCTCAGCAATCCCCACAAGGGGCTCCCCCGTCTCAGCGGCATGAGTAGCACTGCCGATGTGACTATGGCTCTCCTCCTGAACACTAGGTGGAGGCGGTGGCGGTGGTAGCGGTGGTGGTGGAGCCTGGCCAATAGCAGGACCAGCTCTCATCTCCTCCAACATGACTCTCATCATCGTCATGTTCGCCATCCTGTTCGCCTCGAGGACTTCCTCAGTGGTCCTCCGGTTCGCTTCACGAACCTCAGCTGCGGCTATCCGGTTCGCCTCGCGAACAGCTTCCATCATTGTCGCGTTGGCCAATCTAGTGGCCTCCTGATCGGCTAACCTAGCTGCCTGCATCTCAGCCAATGCAGTCAAGATAGGATCAAATTGATCCTCAGAAGTCTCTCGTGTTCTCCCGGACCTTACCATGACTCTGCACAAGTTACACAAATTATGAGTTGATCAGGCCCACGCAATGTGATCACATATACATCATCATAATAAAATTCGACGGAGTAAACACAAAGACAGACACAACCAAACAACCTAGCAATTGCAATACATACAGGTTTTTCCCTCGAACCATTGCTCTGATACCATAAATGTAACACCCCGTATATATCCGGTAATGTTATCATAATAGCGTATTAAGCTGTGCTTAATTAAAATGCGGAATTACTTTTTCTTTTCAATTATGATGCCATTAACATTACCAACTTGCTTAATAATCAATTAATAAAACATCGCCTGTATGTAATTGCAATAAAACAGCTAACTGAAATACCTCATAACATAGATAATATAAGTGTGGCTCTAGTCACGGAACTACAACAACGTAGACCGGACCATCTAACAGTTTATACAACTCCAAACTACAAGTACTAACAGAAAGTATCATGGACAATCCCCATGCTCACTCAAATAAGGCAACATGCCCAACATCAATCTCAACAACAACATAATTATAAAAGGCATAAAACATAATTAGCATCAATATCCAGTCATGCTAACAAATAAGCAGAAGCAACATAATCAGCTAAGCTCCGGCCTCCTGCCGCCTGAGGCATCAGTACCCATACTACCTGATCCTGAAATAAGCATTTCCCAAACGTGGGGTAAGATCTCTAATCTAGAAATCTCAGTAAGTCAGTGAGTCCTCAAGGATCTTCCACCCCAAGCTCACTTACATGTGCAATATAAGTTCAAAAACCGTTTATCATTTATCATTTCTAAAACAATGCAATGCAGCAGATAATCATGCCATGTGTGTCAATACTAATCTATAACTTAAAGACAACGCCTTTCCTTACGTTTTACGTCTTAAGGCTCCATACCAAACCATAAGTCCTTAATCACTTGATTCTGACTTAGTTTAATTAAAACAGAAGTTCAACTTCATCAATCTAGGGTCCCAAACCCCCAATAGCCTACTGTCATCACAGCACAGCTACTGTTCTTCGAAATCCCAGAATATCCGGATATTCCTCGGGACCATATCCGGATATGAAATATCCGGATATCTCACTGGACATATCCAGATATACAATATCCGGATATCCAGAATCCCATATCCGGATATCCTCGAGGAACCACAATCCTCCGCTCGTTCACAACATTTGATGCTTCCAACCCGAGAAGTACGCTCGCGCACGGAGCGGTCACTGCCAAGTGGCAGAACTTCTCAACCACATCGAAGTTACCAAGTAGCAAACTGGATGAACTACTGGATTTCTGACTCAAAGCATCAGCTACCACATTGGCCTTGCCAGGGTGATACCTTAGCTCAAAGTCGTAGTCCTTTATGAACTCCATCCATCTCCTCTGCCTCATGTTCAACTCCTTCTGGTCGAACAGGTACTTCAAACTCTTGTGGTCACTGAACACCACAAACCTCAAACCAAAAAGATAATGCCTCCAAATCTTGAAAGCAAACACAATCGCAGCCAACTCCAAATCATGAGTCGGGTAGTTCTCTTCATGAGGCTTCAACTGCCTCGAAGCAAAAGCAACAGCTCTACCAGACTGCATCAGCACACAACCCAACCCCTTTCCAGAAGCATCACAGTAAAGCTCAAACTGCTCCTCAGGATCAGGAAGGATCAACACAGGTGAAGAAGTCAATCTCTCCTTCAACTCCTGAAAGCACGCCTCACACTCGTGAGTCCACACAAATGGAGTCTCCTTTCGGGTAAGGCGAGTCAAAGGGAGAACCATCGTGGAAAAGCCCTTGATGAACCTCCGATAGTAACCTGCCAAACCTAAGAAGCTCCTCACCTCCGTAGCTGTCTTGGGTCTCTCCCAATCCAACACGGCCTCAATCTTGTTGGGATCCACTGCAACTCCATCTGCTGAAATCACATGCCCCAGAAACTTGACTGATTTGAGCCAAAACTCACACTTAGAAGGTTTAGCATAAAGCTTTTTCTCCTTCAGCACTTGCAGAATTATCCTCAGATGCTCCGCATTCTCCTCCTCAGTCTTGGAGTAGATCAGAATATCATCATTGAAGACAATCACAAACTGATCCAGATATGGCTGGAAAATCTTGTTCATGTAATCCATGAACACTGCCGGCGCATTTGTGAGTCCAAACGGAATCACCAAATACTCAAAACGTCCGTATCTCGAACGAAGCAAGTATCAGTTTCATAATTTTCTATATATTATTCTAGTGGATACTTCATCGGTATGCATTTATACCGTGGAGCAGAAACGGCATCTGCACTTCTCGTCAGAAAAGTGACTTTTAGTATTATTAATCACTTACCATAATTATTTAAGCCTCCTCATAATTATTAGGGTCAGTTCTAAATTATTTCTTAATTCTCATATTTATTTAATTAATTTCCTAAATTAATAGTGAAGTCCTTACACACTTGCAGAAAATGTGCAGACTTTGTATGCCTGTCCACTATAACCCAAATTGAATCGTAACCAGCCTGAGTCCGAGGAGGAATAATAAAAATGAAATCCATAGAGATACTCTCCCATTTCCACTCTGGTATATCCAGTGGCTCAAGTAAACCAGCTGGTTTTTGATGCTCTATCTTGACCTTTTGACAAATCAAACACCTTGATACATAATCTGCCACGTCCTTCTATCCCAGGCCATCCCCTAATTTCTCTTTTAGATGTTGATACATTTTTGTAGCACTTGGGTGGATAAAACATACTGACCCTTATGGGCCTCAACCATAACTTCCTCTACAAGCTCCTTGGGCACAACAATCCTGCCCTGATACAACAACAACCCATGTTCATTAATAGATATGCCACTCTGGCCTTTCAAGTATTTGATATTGTCATTCCGTATTTGAGTTTCTTTTATTTTCTCATGTAGCTCATTCTCAATCCGTGTCAACTAAATATCACATATCCTACCTGTAAAGAAATCCGTTATTTTCAAATCTCAGAACTGTTCAATCACTTCATTGTCCCACATCATCAGCTGGGACACGCACAGACTTCCTACTCAAGGCATCTGCTACCACATTAGCTTTACCCCGATGGTATTTCAGCTCAAAATCATAATCCTTTAAGAATTCCACCCATCTCCGTTGTCTCATGTTCAGCTCTTTTTTATCAAACAAATATTTCAAGCTCTTGTGATCACTGAACACAACAAATTTCATCCCGTACAGAAAATGCCTCCAGATTTTCAAGGCAAACACGATAACAGCAAGCTCCAAGTCGTGTGTCGGATAATTCTCTTCATGAGGCTTCAATTGCCTAGAAGCATAAGCAACCACCTTCCTATCTTGCATCAACACACTCCCCAAACCTTTCTTGGAAGCATCACAATACATTTCAAACTCACCTTTCGGATCGGTAAGGGTCAACACAGGAGCACTAGTCAACTTCTCTTTAAGTGTCAGAAAACAGTCTTCGAATTCCTGGGTCCACACAAAAGGAATATCCTTTCATGTCAATCGGGTCAATGGCAATACCATAGTAGAAAACCCCTATATAAACCTGCGATAATAACCAGCAAGACCCAGAAAGCTCCTGATCTCAGTCACTGTCTTAGGTCGTTCCCAGTCACTTACCGCTTCAATCTTACTCGGATCCACCGCAACACCACTAGCAGAAATAACGTGACCCAGAAATTGCACCTTAGATAGCCAGAATTCACACTTAGATGGCTTAGCATACAACTTTTTATCTTTCAACACCTGCAACACAGTCCTCAGATGCTCTGTATTGATAACATAGTCTACAGGTATGTATCATCAATGAATTATTAATTAAAGTATTAAAAAATTGGGGAAAAGTACATAACAGGATTCTTGACAACATATATATATATATATATATATATATATATATATATATATATATATATATATGGCTAGAAACTTGTGCCTCACCTATTTATAATCGTATTAAGTTTTAAACTCATTGTATTATCACTAATAGCTCCGGTAATCATTTTAACTTCAAACTTCAGATTCTTAACCTAGCCATTTTTCTAAGATTTGTCATATTTTTATTAAATTTTCGCAGCACTTTGTCGGTACGCATTTTTACGTAGCCGGTATTAGTTCTGACGTCAGTTTTCATTATTTCGACTTCAAACTTGACATACCAGTCCTAGATATTGTCCTAGTAATATATACATATTTTTTATAATTTTTCGGGATACTTTATCGGTACGCATTTATACTGTGAAGCAGAACCGGTATCTGCACTTTTCGTGAGAAAAACGACTTTCAACGTTATTACGACCTTATGATAATTATTCAAGTCTTCTCATAAGTATTCAAGATTAATTATGGAATTATTCTCTAAACTCATAATTTATTAATTAAATTCCTAATTTAACGGTGCAGGTTCTTATAGTTTACATTTTTGCAGCGACTGTAGGTGCAGCAATCAAATACTTGCCATATATATACTTCAAAACATTAAATGTGGGAAATCATAAATATACAAAATATGAAAGCATTAAATGTGGTGAATCATAACCATACACCTGTCGTTGCTGTACGTAAAGCGGCTGCAGAAATAATTTTACCTATTATATATATATATATATATATATATATATATATATATATATCCAATCTCAAGGGGTGGTTGATGAGTAACAAGTTTTTGAGTTAATGAACCGCTTGAATGGTTAATTATTCCTTAACAAAAATATTTTTACTTGGAATTTTCCTTTTTGGAATTTTCCCTGAAAAATTTGATGTTACATTTTTGTTATGGTTTGGTAATTAGTAAGTGCCAAACTTAATCTAAGTTAAGGTTTAATTATGAAGGTTTCACAATTACATTTGTAACACAGGAAAGACAAACTGCAATGGAGTCCTATCTAGGAGCAGTTTACTGAAGGCCTACAATGAATGGCTGCTTCCTTTGCGTACCTTAGTTACAGGTATAATGGTAGAGAACAAGAATGATTATGATCAACTTGCCATTGACTCTGTATGCAGCCTAAATCCACTTGATGAGCAAAAAATTTGGTGGCTTAGAGCATTAATGGCTTAAGGCTTTATATTTGACCAACTACTTTAATAAATGCAACAATCCTATCGAATGATGAAGATTTTAGAAGTAGAAGGAGAGTTTTCCCATTTATAAAATATAATGAAATTTAATCGTGAAAGGTTACCTGGATAGTGGATTTCTCGGTAGAGGCCCCTATTTGGTTGTACAAGGGTTGATAGTATAAATTTATACTATACGTCTTGACATTTTTAATTTTTTGGTGTGAACATTGTAACACCCCGTGTGCACCCGGTGTATTAAAATACAAATGGTAATGGCACAAAAAAAAAATGCGGAAGCTAACGTTTTCTTTTCAATTATGACGTCATTATTATTAACCAAGTTGATTACTTAATTCCTTTTCCAAAACATTGTCTGTATGTAAATTGCAATAAAGAATTAACTGAATAACCTCATATATAGATGTGTATCTAGTCACAGAGCTACAACATGTAGACCAGACAATAATCCTGATACATTATACAACTCGAGTCTAAATAAACGTAGTCAAACAACGTGGTATGGACAACCTCCATCCTCACCAAATAAGGCAACAAAGCCTAATCAACGTCTCAACATAGCTAACAATATAATGAAAATAAAGCATAGTCAGCATCCAGGCATATCAGTAAAAACAACATGCATCTCAACTCAACTCTGGCCTCCTGTCGTCAGAGGTATCAACCGCTGAGCTACCTTAACCTGAAAATGTGTCCCAACACGGGGTAAGATATCTAAAAAAGAAATCTCAGTAAGATATCATATCATATTCGGATATCATATCCGGATATTTCGCGACACAATGCAGTTTCTGTATTTCGCGAGATATCCCTTCCAAGGTTTCATTTTTAACACTTTTAAACATTAAAGGATGCATCTTTAAACACATTTAGGTCAGTGATGATGTGGGTTACCTACTCATCTCTTTGTACATGCCAAGACTCGACTTTTATTAAAGAAACTTATGATCAAAGGTGAGGAATATACCTCAAAGCTCAAAACAGAGGCAAATGGTGCTCTTGGAGCTCACAAATCAGCCCCAAGGTTCAGACATAGCAAGGCCATGAAAATACCACTTTAAGATAGGTCCTTTCTCTTCAAAGGTTGCTTCTTGGAGTATCAACTACCAAGAAAATGGCTTCAACAACACAAGCCAAGGAACATAGCCCCTCAACACACCCGACACATTATCAACACAAAAAAATGAGGCATCTTTCCCACTCACAATGCTAGCTCACACTAAGCTAAGGTGTTTAGGTGAAGATTGCATGAAGAAAAATGGCCACTTGGCCCACAAGATGAAGAGAGGAGGGTGGTGGTAAGGTGGCTGGACAATCCTTCAGAAAATTTCACGTAGAAGTTATGGTTTCTGACCTAGGTCTTTGTGCCAAGCCTATATATAGTCTCATTAAGTTTTAATCGTCGGTATTAGCACTAATAGCTACATTAATCATTTTAATCCCAAACTTCAGATTATGAACCTAGCCATTTTTCTAAGATTTGTCATATTTTATTATAATTTTCGTAGCACTTTGCCGGTATGCGCTTTTACGTAGCCTGTATCAATCCTGAAACCAGTTCTCATTATTTCGACTACAAAATTGACATACCAGTCCTAAATATTATTCTAGGAATATTCATGTACTTATTATAATTTTCCAGGACACTTTCTCTGTACGCACTTATACCATGAAGCAGAACCGATATCTGCACTTTTCGTCAGAAAAGCGACTTTCAACATTATTAATCACTTACTATAATTATTTAAACCCTCTTATAATTATTCAAGGTCAATTACGAAATTATTTCCTAATTTCATAATTAAATCATTTAAATTCCTAAATTAACGGTGTGGGTTCTTACAATCATCGTATAATATAACCTTATACAACATAATTCCTTAATACATTAAAATAATGTATAACTTAATCAAGCTTAACAGGGTGAAATTAGGCCTGATAAGGGGTTGATGTATTAACATCGTTAACCAGTGCAATTCTCAAGAATTAATATATTATTTTAATATTAATATATTAAGAAAAAAAATAATTTTTCAATATATTAATTTTTAAAATATTGGAGATTTTTAATTTTATAAAAAATAATATATTTTTTGGACACACTAATCAATAGGTTTTTACAAAAATTAATATCATATGACATATTTGAAGGATTATATAATTTTTTTATTAAAGGGTAATTTTGTCATGTCTAGTATTATACAGTACATTATCAAACACTAGATAATATTATCTTATATAATACATTATCTTATACAATATCATGCCAATAATTAGATAATATTAAAATTTAATCTGGTATTATATAATCAGGTCTTGTACTATGAGACATTATCCTATATTATACACCAAATATGACCATAGTGTGTAATTTCTTCAGAAAAGACCTTTGTATTCCATCCTTGTGATGGTGAAGAATTTGCATGTAATTCTCTAGTGCTTGCTTATTAGGGAAGAACTCTTGTAACCATATTATTTATGCAGTGGAAGATTTTGCTGAATTAGGTGCCATGAATTATATTCCTCTGCATTAAGGGTTATTTTCCACATTAAAACTATGGGAATTATTATTCTTATGTTGTAGGTGATAAGTATCTTATGTCATAGACTCAACATATGTGGGCCCCATTGATTTAAAAAAAAAGGAAAAAGGAAAAAGACAAGCACGGATATCGAAGGGTCAGTAGGAAAAATTCTCTATCTTATGCTGCATGAGATTAACTTAACCCTAAAACTATTGCATGTTCTTTCTTTTCTCTTTATCTTTATTTCTGTATTTTTTTGCGTTGATCTGTCAATAAGCCAACCTTCAAGTGACGAGTTTCATAAATCCTCCACTCAAGACTTATTTACTTTCACGCTAATATTTGAAGGTGCTCGTCCCATCATTAGCTAGTTGTGTAAGTTAACGAATAAATTTTTGGAATTAACCAGCTGGAAAGTAATGTCCATTTTAAATCCTGCAATTATCACGCATTTCAAGGACAGGATGCTCTAAATACAATAAGATACGTATAACATGGAAACATAAGATACTAGCAACGAATTAGCGGTGAAGGATTTGATAAAGTCGCAAATTCCATCTTATTGCAACTTTGCAACACAAAATTATAGCGAAGCTATTTGTGCTTTAATAGGATAAGTTGTGTTCTTTTATTTTTTTACTCTTTGTATTTTTGGTAGTACATAGTTATAACATAATTTTTTTTTTCTCTCCTCAATCACATCAGCTGATGTGGAAAGTGAAAAAAAAAAAACTTTTCATGTTATCACTATGAACTACTTGGAGTATATAGAATAAAAAAACTAAAAAGATACAATTTACATCCTTTAAAAGAACACATACTAAACCCAAAGTTATAGCATGTAAAGAGTTAAAAAGAAAAAGAAAAAGAAATACTCTCTCAATTTATTAAAGTATGTATGGGGATTATATTATTACCCCCCATGCAACACATCAAGGTTTCAATAAAGATGTGTATAAAAAAAAAAACAAAAAAAAAAAGGTTTCAATAAAGACAGTTAACTAGTGGAGCCAGAGAATGTGCTTTCTTTTTGTGGAAATCAGTAATTGGCAGAAAACGGTCCTGCATTGGCATACCGATCATGTTTTATGCACAATATGGTTACTTGCTTATCCTTAACATATTGGGATCCTATACCTTTTAAATCAACTTCAAGAATGACATTCTTATGGTCCTCAATTACACCACATGATCTACAAATGATGGACTGATTAATACTGCACAAGAGATAGCATCCGTACATGTAGCATGCAGGTTGATAGCTTCATATTGCCCTCGTGGCTATATGTCAATTTAATGGCATCAACTCTTACGTGTGTTAGTAACCGAAAGTGAAAGCATGAAACAAAGGATGACGGTCCATATGATTCGGTTCTCATTCTTGGTCATATCAGAACTAAAAAGAACATTCATTTGTTTTCTGCCACCTTTGCAAATTGCTTTCCCCTTCATAAATTTATGGTTCATGCTTACGTGATCCTGATAATAAAGCCAATATAGGTCTTTTGAACAACATTATTTGCAAAAAAAATTAAAATATTACTATTTTATCAAATAATTACGAATACATAACTCTTCTGAAACTATCTACAAATTTACTTCACTCATTCACGCTCGCTATTTTTAGGCGTGACTATTCACGCCCAAATTAGATGTGACTCCCAAGAATTCACGCCTAAATTAAGCGTGACTCTTCTGGTGTTGACACATTGGCACAAAAAATTAATAGTTTAACCATAAAACTTTATAAGGCCATAACTTTTGAATCGGGTATCCGAAAGAAGCAATTCTTTTTTTGATTCCACATAACTTTTTGAGATCTACGCAATGATATATCATTTGATATATTTTACCTCTTACAAACACAATTCAAATTTACAACAATGATACTATAAAGATGACACCAAAGTAGATTAATTTATCTATAAATAAGATGACACCAAATTTCCTATTAAATACAAAACGCAATCAGCTCCTATTAAATATAAAACGCAATCAACTCCTATAATATTAAATTCAAAATTCAAATAACCTCCAGCAAATTTATTTGAATTTGCTACATTCTGTAACCAATTCATAAAATTACAACGCAATCAGCTTCTATTAAATACAAAACACAATTAACTTCTATTAAATACAAAATGCAATCAATTTATTGGAGGTTATTTGAATTTTGAATTTTGAATTTAATGTTATAGTACCATTATTGGGCATGAATGAGTGCAATATATTCGTAATTAGGTTCAAAACGGCAACTTATTCGCAATTAATTATTAAAATATATACAAATTTACATAATATTCTAGCAAGTGTTTAGAATATTTATTTAATTCTTTTCTTTATTAATACAGATTTTTCAAATTAATATTTGAGTTTAAATCACAAATTAAATCTTTATTTTGTCTTTCTTATTAATAATAATTTTTTAATTTTTTTATAATACATTATGGGATAGGATATTGTGACACCCAAATTATGTTACACCCATGTGACACCCAGTCAATCTCACCGTTAGATCGCTTATGTTGATCCAACGGTTATATTTATTTCCATCTTTGTATGGTCATGATTTCCCAAATTTAAAGTGAA
>NW_026896165.1:0-20418 GCF_033153095.1 Gastrolobium bilobum
AACACATCAGTAATTCAATCTCAATCAAGGTAAGTCATATGGATATAGGCTAAACCATCAGCAGGAATTATGAACAAAAAGGCTCAGGCTCAAAGGGTTAGCAATGGAAAATTTTTCATACAGGTGGTTTATTTTGGCCACTAGCTAACAAGAACAAAATGCCTTTATCATATCAACCAATGCATGCATTACAGAGAAACAGATCAAGTTTTAGAGTGTTACAGCAGTGAGGTCTCTCAACAAGAAAATTCAGTGTTTAAGCTCAAACCTCATAGCTATGGTATCAATATAGACTCAAGAAAATTGACTTCAGACATTATCAGAATTTCAAAACATCAGTTCAGGCAAACGAGCAATCATGTAATCCAATTGTATCTATGCAATATCATGCCAGAAATTCATACAACATGCTTCCAAGAATTCAGTCAAGCACATTAACTAGATAAGCACATTTAAACCTGAGAATTACTTGAAAAAAAGATCATTTTTTAAAAAAAAATCAAGGGCACACAAAATACTACAAAAATAACTAAGAAAATTAAAAGAGTTAGAATATCTCCCCTGATAGAAGAATTGCAGCAGTTCTAAGATGCAAGCCTATCATTCCCAGATTTAGAGAATTGTTGTCCTCAGCAATAATTAAACCACAAGAAAGAAGAAAAACCTGCACAATGGAACAAACAGTGGCATATAGGATAAACTATAATGCGCACGTTAAAACATTAGAGAGATATACTAACACAAAGTAACTAAAAATACGAAACAAAAAAATAAACTAATATACAAAATCTCCATCAGCAAGGAGATATAATCAACCCTCCATGTCATCCCCTTCAGCAGCATGGGATGACTCAGCAAATGGAAGGTCCAGTGGCACTGGATGCCTTGGTGTATGAGACCATCATTCCCAGATTTGTTCCAAACCATGAAGCCATGTTAAGAACTCTTTGAAGCATTGATTTTTCCGAGAGATAAAGTCTCGATGTCTCTTGTCAAACTTCATCAGCTCTCGGTGTCTCTTCCAACTCGTATCAAAGAGTTTCACCACTTCCTTTCTCATTGCTTTTTTCAGTATAGGATGACGCCTCCTTTTGGGTTTCCTCCTATGTTTGTCATCATCTTTCAGAGTTTGAGGAAGCTCCTTCAATTCCACTTTTGAGGTACCATCTTCTTTGTAATCCTCTGCTTTTTCAGGAACCTCAACCGCTACATTTTTTTCTTCCTTTAAGACTTCAAGACTAAAACAATCGTCTTTGTGAGAAGACTGTTTTAAAGAATCAAAGACATGAATAGTAACGGTTTCATCATTCATTCTTAGCTCAAGCTTCCTGCTTTCAACATCAATCAGTGCACGAGATGTAGCTAAGAAAGGTCTACCCAGCAAAAGAGGCATCTCAGCTCCCCCTTCCATGTACAGCACCACAAAATCAGCAGGAAAGAGGAACTTGTCCACCTTCACAAGAACATCTCAATAATACCAATTGGCTTCCTTAAAGACTTATCAGCAAGTTGAAGAGATGCTAAAGTAGGCTTCAACTCGGTGATCCCCAAGGAGTTACAAACAGAAAGGGGCATCAAATTAATGCTAGCCCCAATATCGCATAATGCCCTGCCATTTTTGGTGTTACCAATTTCAATAGGAATATTGAAACTTCCTGGATCATGACGCTTAGGAGGAAACTTCTTCGTAATGATAGCGCTACACTCCTCAGTGAGTGTTACAGTTTGACATTCCTGCAGTTTATGTTTTCTTGATAACAAGTCCTTCATGAACTTGGCATAATTGGGCATGCAAGCCAGAGCTTCAGCAAATGGGATGTTGACATGCAACTTCTTGAATATATCAAGAAACCTTCCATACTGTTGCTTCTGATCCTCCTTCTTGAATCTGTCAAGATAAGGTGCCATGGCCCTCACATAGTCAGGACTCAGCTCAAATTTCTTCTTTTCAAGTGGCTTCTCCACTTCAGCAGGTTTCTCAATTTCTTTTTCTGGCTCCTCAACCTCCTTTAGCTTCTCATTAGCTTACACATTTTTGCTCGGCTTTTCTGGAGCTGCTACCACTTTACCACTTCTAGTTGTGACAAACATACAATCCTGGTTGGGATTAGTAACTCTGTTACTAGGGAAGGTACCTGGAGTTCTATCAGCCATTTGTTTTGCTAGTTGGCCAATTTAATTCTCTAAATTTCTGATAGAGGCCTGTGTGTTCTTGGTATTGGCTCTAGTCTCCTCCATGAAAGCACTAGAATGCTGAGCTATTTGTCCTACTAGCCTCTCCAAATCAGAAGGCTCCTTGGTTTGGACTGGTGGAGGCTGCAAGTAGTTGTTTGAACTGTAATCAAGGAGCAAAATTCTGACCTCCAGGAGCAAAATTCAAACAGTACCTTGCACCCTCCTTTGAAAATTATTACTCCCTCTAGGAGCAAAATTCTGACCTCTTTGAACATTTTGTTGCTGAGGTCTTTGATCATACCAAATGCCATTCACTTGCATTTGTTGAGGTGAATCAGAAGGCATCAAAGGACATTCATTAGACTCATAATTGTCCTGGCAATATTCACATATAACAGCCGCAACTTTAGTCTGAACACTAGCAAGCTGCATCTTGTCAAGCCTTGATGTCAAATTTGCTACCTGCTGAGATAACAAACTGTTTTCAGCCAGCACTGCATCACTACCTTTCAGTTGAAGGATACCTCTCTTAGGCTTGGATGACAGCACTTCATTTTTATTGGCAGCCATCCTCTCAATCAGATCAAGAGTCTCATTTGCTCTCAGAGTTTTAATGCTACCACCTGCTGCACCATTCAGAACCATCCGAATTTCTGGTTTGCAACCGTTGAAGAAGATTCGAACCTGATCACCATGAGTCATGGGGTAATGAGCACATCTCCTCATTAGACCTTTGAACCGGTTCCAGGCTGCACACATAGTTTCACCCTCAGCTTGAGTGAAATTGGTGATATCATTCACCATCTGATTGTATCTTTCCATCGAGGAGAACTCCGCAAAGAACTTGTTTGATAAATTCTCCCATGAGGGAATACTTCTCGCAGGCTGCATCTCCAACCAATTCAAAGCTTTTCCTTTAAGAGCAAAAGGAAACAGTCTCAGCCGGACTGCATCATTGGACACTTGAGGATGTTTAGTCGAATCATAGATCATTAGGAATCTGTTTATGAACCTATGAGGGTCTTCATCATCCTCTCCACCAAACTGAGCTCTCTCCACCAATCGAATATTATCAGACTTGAGCTCCCAATTATTGTTGCCAACTTTAGGATGGACAATACTTGAATCGGGCCTGTTAAATAGTGGCGTCGGAATGGTGTCCATGAGCGGATTGTCCGCTTCGTTATTCCCTGCCATCTTGTGTGCTTCTTCAGACAGAATTCCTAACTCATTGAATGCAAGCTTTTTCCGAGCAAGTTTTCTGTTCCTCATTTCTGTTTTTGTAATCTCCAAATCAAGTGGAAATTCTGGCTTTATACCTCGCATACAACTCAGAAAAGAGATTAGTAGCACTGTTCAAGAATCACAGAGAAATCAAAGAAAAATAAAAATAAAAATCCAATCTTAAAAATCAAAATTAATTGATATAAGAAACGTCAATCCCCGGCAACGGCGCCAAAAACTTGATGGCCTCCGGCAAGTATACCGATCACACAAGTAATATAATAGTAAGTAAAGTTCGTCTCCACAGGGATTGTGATCGTATATCAATTAATATTCCTTTCAAGAATGGAAGAGTTTAAAAGAGTTTGGTTGTGACAAATAATGTCGATTTGAGAAAAATTAAAAGTAAAGACTTGTTTTTGTATTTTTATATTAAAGAATAAAAATAAGAATAAGAATGAATTGATTTGTAAAAATGAGAAAAGCATTGTAGCTAGGACACACTCACCATATGATCCCCACTTCTTACTCTGGATTGATTTACAATATTCAATTATATAATTACTCAGATAAATTATTATCTAGAATTAATTAGTTAAATCCCAATCCCTTGGCAATTTAACCATTTAACCTCAATTGGAATCCTAATCCCTTAGTAACACCTCATGAGAATTAAGCAATGAACTCAATAATTTAGACATTCGCAATTCAATATACATCTATTCCTAGCATGCATACGAACCGTTATCCTACCCCCTTTCAGGATGAAAACCCCAATATTCATATCTAGGGTTCTAACCCTCAGACTATTATCAACTATTAGAGTGATCAATTCTATTAAAGAAAATATAAAATACAAACAGGGTAGTGATAAAGATGATTATATAAACGAGCAATTACAAATCAATCCGCGTAACAAGGGTTCACATAGGTTTTGTGACCCTAACTACAATAAAAAGTAAACTAGCCAAACATAATCATGGCTAAAAATCCAATATTCATAAAAACATCAAGTAAAAGAGAAGAAGAAGAAGAAGAAGATGAAGAATTTCTCTCCGGAGCTCTCCTTCTGACGTACGACGGTCTCCTTAGGTCCAGAATCCCTAATTCTGTGCTGAGCCTCCTTTTTATAATCTTCTTTTTCATCTTCCAAAGTTGCCCTCTTGAAAAGCACGGGCTGTGATTTCCGCAAACTGGCGCTCTCAGCGCCAGTTCCACGCCAAGAGTGTGGTTGCCTCTTAATCATCATGCCATCAGCGTGAAATCCACGCTATGAGCGTGGGAGAGAGGATAGTTTCACGCCATCAGCGTGAACTCCACGCTTTGAGCGTGGGAGTTTCTGGTTCTTCACGCCATCATCGTGAAATCCACGCTATGAGCGTGGATCTTCATTTTGACAAGTCTCCATTTGGCTCCAGTTTTGTCTGCTTTTCCTACAAAATCAGCATAAAGTCAGTTGAACAATCCTGGATTTGGAATTTCAGCAAAGCAACAATAAACGTTGCCTTTTTACTCAGGATTAGCCAATAATCTTCTTCTTTTTGGCTTGACTTTACCCATATGCTGAAGGCATATCACATGTAGCGTTGAATGCATCATTGTTCTTCTTGATTTGTTGGGAAAGATCACAAAAGAAGGGTGAGATCGAAGATGAAAGCACATTGTAACAGATCCTTTAGCTAGTTCTGTAAGGCTTTGTTTGGGAGTTTGGAGGGGAAGGGAAGGAAGGGGATCCAAGGGGGAGGGAGGGGAAGGAAGGGAAGGGAATTGAAGGGTATTCCCTTCCCTTATTTGGGAGTTAAAAAAATGGTAAGAAAAATTGAGGGTTAATGAAATATTTTTACCATTTTACCTTTTTGAAAATTAATATAATTATTATATTTTACAAATTAAATTAAATTTAAAATTTCTAACAAAATTATTTATATACTTTTCACAATACTTAAAAAGATCATATTTTCGATGAAATTTCTACGTTGCAAACGACGAAAATTTCATCACAAAATTATTTTTTCGTCGGAATACTTTTCATCGAAAAGCGATAGAATTTTTTTCTCCGATGAATATTTAACAAAAACAAATTTCCTATCAAAAATTTTGACGAAATTTAGTGTCCGTCAAAATTTTTGACGGAAATGATTTCCTTCATCAAATGTTTTAAACGAAAAAAGAATTCAATCAGAAACTTTGACGAAATGTTGTCCATTCAAAATTTCGATGGAAATGTGTTCTGACGCAAATTTTGACTAAAATCGTTTTGTCAAAAAATTTGAGGGAAATGTTTCATTCGAAACTTTCGACGAATTTAGATTATGTAAAGAATTTTCATAGAATATTTTTTCAGTAAAAAATTTTTACAAAAATATTTCATGTCGAAATTTTTTTTTATAGAAATGTGTACCGTGGAAAATTTTAATGGAAATATTTTTATCAAAAATTTGACGGAAATGTTTTTCGTCGAAAATTTTCGATGGAAATGTGTTTCGTTAAAAATTTCGACCGAAATTTTTTTTGTCAAAAAGTTTAACGAAAATTTTTCTGTCGAAAACTTTTGACGTAATTTGAATTCAGTAAAGAATTTTGATGAAATTTTTTCTGTCAAAAATTTTCGATGGAAATGTGTTTCCTTGAAAATTTTAACAGAAATATTTTTCGTCAAAAATTTCGATGAATATGTTTTTTTGTGAAATATTTTGACGAAATTTAGATTCCGTAAAAAATTGAGTCCAAATTTTTTTACATAAATGTTTTTAGTCACAAAATTTTTATGGAAATATTTTCCGTAAAAAAATTTGAAGTAATTTTTTTACGGCGAAACTTTTCGATGGAAATGTGTTTCGTCAAGATTTTGGACGAAAATATTTTCGTTAAAAGTTTCGACGGAATTTAGATTCTAACAATAATTTTGATTGAATTTTATTCCGTAAATAATTTATGTTAGTTATTATTGCAAAATCGTGTTTCTTCTTTAGTTTTGACGTATATGATTTTCATCAAAAAAATTATCACTATTTTTGACGAAATACTTTTCGTCAATAAATTCTGTCGGTATTTGAGACTTTTCTAATAATGTCACAATTAAAAATGATTTAAATTTATGTAGTTTTCTCATTTTAATGCTAAGGGTAGATAAGTAATTTTTAATATTTTTCCCCTCAAACCCCCCAAATTGGGGGAACTTTAATTTTAAGAAGAATGAGGGTTTAGTAAAAATCCTCAATTTCTTGCCCTCATTTTTTTAAACTCACAAACAAGAGAAGGGCCTTACTAAAACACTCCATTTCCTTTCTTTCCCCTCCTAAAACCTACTCCCAAACAATGCCTAAAGAAGAGAAGAAGAGATTACAAAGAAAGATAATAAAAGGAGAAAAGAGAATAAAAAGGGAGAATAGAAGAGAGGAAAATTCTTTGATAATTCTTGCTTGCTTTTATTATCCAATTCATGCCTACATATACCCTCTAAGAGTTGTTACACAACATCCTACCAACTTATGTGTAGAATATTCTAGAATTACTAATATTTGAACACGTGAGATGCTATTATTACAAGTTAAAACATCTAAATGTTTTCAAATGGTATTTAATACACAAACTGAAAAGACCTTTGTACGTATCAGTATACCTTTTCCTTTGCCATTATTCACAAGTTCAGTTTTCTGGCTCGTTTCAACATATCATCATGGTCAGACCCATTATCACCTTTTCTCTTGCTAGATTGAAGATTCCTATGAACTCTACGATATTCTTGGTAAAATATTTAGCCAATATTGCAGGGAAAACATCTTCCCTTACTTCATAAATATCCAAAACAGTCATTTATGTTATCTTGAGCCATATTTGACCGTGAAGATGAAAGATACACTGCATATGTTCATTCTATCTTTGTATAGATGAATTTCACGGCATTTAACAGTTATTTTTGAATGATATCATTATATTTTTTTAAGGGTAAAGGATTTCTCCAGTCAACAGAGATAAGTTATCTCCGGTGAGCACGAAACGACGTCATTTTGGGGCAAAAATTAAGGTATTTTTGTAATTCTAATATATTACAAGGTTATATTATATTAGTCTTTATCATTATAATTTTTTTATTTTATAACCCAAAACGATGTTATTTTAAGCTCACTGGAGATAACTTTATCTCCGGGAGAAATACTTTTTCCATTTTTTAATGATATCAATAGAAAGCACCGCATGAATCTATTTATTTTTTAAAATTTCACATGCAGCGTAGTCTTCAAATTATCAGGTCTTCACCTAAAATTAACATATGATCATCCACAAATGGGTAAATTTTGTCTAGTAGGAACTTTTTTCTGGTAACTGATGATCAATTTGTGGCAAAACCCAATCGGGAGGAAATACTTATTCACCTTTTATAAACAACAGAAAGACTTATTTTTTAGAGTAAAATTCCTTTTGAATTCCTAGTAAAAAAATACGGTTCCCATTTTCGTTTCTTACAAAAAAATATCCATGTTAGTTGTTTTTTAAGGACTAAATTGAATTTTCATTGAATTTATGAAGGACCACATTTTCAAAGAACTGAAATTATAGATGGACCAAAAGTTGACTTTTTTGTATAAGAGACAGAAATGGAACCGTATTTTTTTGTTAGAACTCAAAAGGGGATTTACTCTATTTTTTATTTTATTTTTTTATTTTCCTTTCGGTCTCTTTTAAAACCAAGCTGTCATCAACTTGATTGGGTCACTAATTCAACCGCATAAATTAAATTTATAAAATAATACGGGGAAGTATATTGTAATAACCAAGTTGTGTTACTACCATGTTACTACCAATCAATTTCACCGTTAAATCGGTTATATTGATCCAACGGTTATATTTATTTCCATCTTTGTACGGTCATAATTTTCCAAATTTAATACTTTATATTTATTTTCACCTTTGTATGGTAATGACTTTTCATATTTAATGCTTTCACTTTAAATATGAGGAATCATGACCATACAAAGATGAAAATAAATATAACCGTTGGATCAACATAATCGATTTAATGATGAGATTGATTGGTAGTAACATGATAACAACACAACTTGATTGTTATAATATCCTTCCCCAAATAATATATAATAAATATCAAATTATGAACGTTATGTTCAACAAATAAAAATGGTCAAATGATAAGCCCTCCATTCCTCAAACATTGGTACTCAAATTTGAATCTCGTTGCTTGCAAAATATATATATTTTACATAATTTAATATAAAACTGATTTGACAAAAAAATCAGTACCTGTTCAACACCAGTTAAACCCGATTTTGGGTTCGGTTCACCAATTTAATACTGGTTTGAATACATAACCAATACTATGGCCAGCAGGTCTGATCCAGGTTTTAAAATACCTGTCTCTTCTGATTGTGCTGCGATGGAATGACGTCCATACGGATTGAAGTATAATAGTATACCATCCACCATAAATACAATAGCAAAGCCTGAAATTTATGTTTCGTTATTATTGTTTGGAATTTTAGATGAAGTGATTAAATGAAGGCAAATATAAAAATCTAATGAAAAAAATAAATTATCGACCCTGAAATAAATGCTTCATGTCGATGTTTCATTGTCAACACATTGCATTTTGCTGCACCATCCTTCTCCCAGCTCTATATATATGATGTTTGGATTGTAGCTAGCTTGGAAAACATGCTTTCACCTAAGGAAATAGTTTCATTTCCTATCAAACCAATGGTTTGTGATTCAAAATTATTTTTAAACATAATGCAGTTATAATTTTACCGAACATGTTATTTGTGGATAAAATTCAACTGGTATAGAGTGGGAAAAGGAAAATTACAAACCAACTATGCTAAAAATTGTTAATTTGGCTTTTTTCTCTGGGTTAACCTGCAACTTGAATTTTTTTCAAAAAATAAAATAAAATTAAAAACAAGTTTGTTAGATCTCAAATATGAGATGATCTTAATCAATCGGGATGCAAGTTTATACACCTTAGTCAAAGCAATAAGCTATAACGTGACATAGATGAAAAATTTAGAGGAATAAATTATAGAATACCAGCAGGAATCTTAGTCAGAGGAATGCGAGCCAAGAAAGGGCAACTACAGGAGTCGAGATGAGATTACCAACAGCATTAACCTGCAATGATGAAAAATTTAGAGGAATAAGTTACAGAACCATAGTTTATATTTTCTTCATTGTTACAAATTTAATACACGCATGCACACAATTTTCTAGTATAGTTATGTGCTTTCATGATTTTAGCTGCTCTTGTCTATGGTAAAATAATTAAATCAATCAATCACTCAAATCAAAGTTTGCAAATAATTCAACTGGTATAGTAAGTTTAACTTGAGGAAGGAGGACATCTTAAAAAAAATGACTGAGGAGACAGAGAATAGGAGGAAGAATTGAGTGACACAGCTGAGGAATAAGCACACAAGCTGAATTCCCACTGGCCACTTCTTTGATCAGATCCCATCAAATGATAGCTCTTATCACTGAGAGTGCTTTGATTATGTGAAACATATTGTTGTTCAAGATCCCAAGTCATGCTTGTGTCATTTGAGACATGTTGGCATTTCCCACTTGTCTGATGTATTTAATCAATCAGCTCATATAATTTCTTTACCATATTTAATTAGAAGAGGAGCTTTGGCACAACGGTTGGTGTTATCATCATGTTACCCCCCAGTCATGTTAAAGCTGCCTCCTCCTTAACATGTATAGCACCATGCTTCCCTTTTTTATGACAGCAGTAATTTTTAAGAAATCACATGCAGAGAAATGCATCATACCATAACCTTTGTCGTTGGTAGCAACACTATGAATGGCTCCTGCCATTTTCTTCCCCATCGCTGTTATTGGAAGCTATTATTCCCTTTTCTTTGGCTTCATTCACACTTTCACTGCGTCCCATGTTTTGTGGTATGATGGAAGTTAAATGTTGTTACTCTTGCAAACCTGAAATTCAAAAGCATTTTCACTTTCATCGGTGTCTTTATCTTCCATTGTGTCTCAAAGTCAATGTTGATTTGATTCAATTGCTACAATTATGCACACAATTTATTTTATTATGTCTCAACATATACATTCAAGTGAGTGTTGTAAATATCAAGCTTTAAGTGTGAGACATGATGATTTAGAGCATGTATTTTGCTGCAACCAGATGAATTGTATAATTATCCAAATTTAAAAAGAAAAATAGAAACAATAATTGCATACTTGCTAATTAAGAATTTATTCAAATGGAGAGATATTCAATTTATAAGTTTTCGTAATCATGTCTGTCTGAATATATGCAAGTGTGCTATGTATATCAGCATTCAGCAATTTGTTCTATAGTCTATAATTATTTTATATGAAATTGGCCCAAAGAATAAATGCAAAAGCAAAATACACCAAATTAAGTACGGTAATTCTAGGGAGAGGTTATTTAGAGGAATTGATATTTTAATCGACTTCAACGGTTTCGTTCTTAATAAGAAAAACTCGATCTCTTGAGAACTTCTCTCCAAAAAATTACCAAGTTAATCATAAGGAGAACTAAATGCTACCAAATTGTTTACCTCCATCACTAGCAGTATTACTAGCCAAGCCAGGCATTATTGAATCTGAATCTGAAAGCACTTTTGAAGGTGCCCGACAAAAAGCTCAGTAGCTTCATTGTCCAGCTTTAACGCTGGGATTTCTAAGTTGAATTAATAATTTACACAGTGGAGCAAAATATATAGGGCTAGTAACAACGAAAGCACAAGAAAGAAATGTCACAGACGTACCTTGGACACTAGTGGGGCTAGATATCAGCATTGATACCATCGAATTTGAATCCTAATTCACATTATCTTTCAATGACTTCATGGCTGGAGGTGGAAGCAATGAAAGTGACTCTGTCCTGTCTTACATGCGGTTCCAATAAAGAAAATGAAGCCAAATTTTGTTGCTGTGTTATCCCAACTTCCTTGTCCACCAATCTTTGTTTTTCTTTCAGAAACAGGTGGTTTATTGGTTGTAAGGTTACACGATCAACATTGATTAAAGGATAGGTAAAGCGGATATCCTCCATGCTACTTTTTTGTTTGAAAACATGGAACCCAGTTTCCAAGGAAATCAGATCCGTTGGGTTCATTTTAATGATATCAATAGAAAACACCGCATGATTCCATTTATTTTCTAAAATTTCATGCAGATCATCTTCAAATTTTATCTGTTCTTCACCAAATATTAACATATGATCATCCACGAAGGGGTGAATTCTGTCAAGTAGGAACTCTTTCTTGCAATTGATGATCAATTTGGAGCGAAATCCAATTGGGGGGAAATGCTTATTCACCTTTCCAGTAACAACAGAGAGACATATTGCAGGAATCTTGTTGCGAAACCAGAAAGAAATTGGCCGTCCCTTGCTACGGTGCTCGAACCACTCGGGAATCCTTGTTCCTGGCAAATAAAACTTCTTGCCTCCAGCCTCGTGCAATTCCTGTAAGTAATGTATAATTCATAAGTTTAGCAACACACACATATACATGTAAAGCCTGAGTCAATGTGAATATCAATAAAAAAATCATATACATAATAAAATAGGAACCTCATTCATTAACATGCTGCTACACAAAGAAGTCAAGGATGTGCAGTTTCCTGCAGAGAGAAATTCTAAGTTTGGTGGTATTCCTCTAATTTCTTGAAGATTCTCGCAATTATCCAACTTGAGTTTCCTCAAAAAGAAGCATTCTTTGGTGCATGCAGGAAGAAGTGTGAGGTCCAATTCTTTCAATGATGTGCACTCTTCTGCATAGAGTAATTCTATATTGGGTGGAACCCCTCTCATTTCTTGAAGAAGCCCGCAACCATTCAAATTAAGTTTCCTCAAAAAGTGACACTCTTTGATGCTTTCCGGAAGAATTGTGAAATTATTTTGATATGACAGGTCTAACTCTTTCACATTGGCAAACCAAGTGAGACCTATTCGAAGGAATTCATCTGATATTTTGCATTCTTCAAGGTAAAGCTGTTCCACATTTGAGCTCACTTTTTCCTCACCTTCATCCTGTTTAGATAATTGCAATCCGACACATTTTTGAACACTCAACTGCTCAAGCTTTTGTAACAAAACTATGCTACTTGGGAGTTCTACTTGGCTAAGTTCATGCAGTCGTATCTCTTGTAGCTGAGTAAAATTTCGAATCGAACATGGCAATTTTTTAATGGGAGTGCCCCGCAAATAAAGCTTTGTTATATTCTCCATCTCTCCTAATATTTCTGGAAAACTTTCAAGACTGGAGCAATATGAAAGTTTGAGTGCTTTAAGAGAGGTCAACTTGATAGGTGGAAAACTCTTGAGCTCACTGCAACCATAAACATTCAAGATTCTAAGTTTACCCAGGAATCCAACCGATTCATGAATTTTAATCAAATTCTCACAGTATTGAAGTGATATTTCTTCCAAATTGGGGAGACCAGATACATCAGGTATCTCAGTTATATTTTTACACTTGCTGAAATTCAAAACTCTTATATTCGCGAACTTCTGAAAAGAGAGAGAGAGTAAGAAATAAGAATAAAATGAATTTATTAATATACAAGATTAGATAAAAGAACCTATTATACTTGCCTTCAGTAAATTAGCAAATTCAAGTGTCATTAAAGAACTCTGTGGTAACTTGAATATATCAAGTTTCATTGGATCGAAATTAGATGGCAAAGACTGTGAAGGAAACCGCCACCAATTCAGCACTCGCAAACTCTTTGGAAAATGTTTAGGACCTTCCGAAAAATGACCATTTCTAATAATAAGTGTTTTTAGGTTTGTCATCTTCTTGAAGGCCTCTCCATCCCAGGTTACTAATTCAGATTTAGGGAAACGCAGATATATGATTTCAATGTTACTAGTTCCCTTTTGAAGACAAAAATACAACAGTCAGCCACAAAACATACATGTGTGTGTGTGCATGTATGCATATGTAAGACATTGACACATATTTTAGAGAAATTTACTAATTAAAAAATAAAAATAAAAATTGTCATGAGCACATGTACATACAATAAATGACTTGTCATGAGCATATAATAGTCTAAAGATTTATCAAGAATCAAGATGAAAAAAGCAGACCAACGATATGAGTCTTACCGTATTGTTTTCCAAAATTTGAACTATTTCTTCGCAGAACCATAACCTACTTCGGTTCCCAGGTTCTTTAGGTGATTCTAGTCGGACAATTTCTTTACCCATATCCTCTCTACTAAGTCATGTAGTGTCACCTCACCATCCGAGCAAATCTTTATGAGAGATTTTTCAACCAACACTCTAATGTGATGTTTCATGCAATTACCATGATGAGCGCGAAGTATATCTTCAACCTCTCTTAATTGATATCCTTTGTAGCAACAAGCAATGTCAAGAAAAACATTTTGCTCAGCTTCATCTAAAGCATCAACACTTACTTTAAGTACCTCTTGAATATCTTTGTTAGGAATTTTTTTATACTGGTCTAACGCAGATTCCCATTCTTCTATACTTTTTTGAAACAAACGGGAACCTATTACTTCCAAAGCCAGTGGAAGGCCAGAAGCATAAGTTACAGCGCGGATCAAAATGTTCTCGTAACTTGTATCAACTTCATAATTTTTAAAAGCATTCCGCCTGAACAATTCAAGAGCATCTTTCTCATTTAACCCATCTACCTCATATATTTTTTCAACCTCATGAAGTGCTAGCAGATGTTTGTCCCGAGTGGTAATGATGACTTTGCTACCGGGACCAAACCAATCAGTTCCTCCGACCATATGGCGTAGCTGCTTCTGTTCGTCAACATCATCAAGAATCAACAGAACCTTCTTCCGACCTAGCCTTTGCTTTATTATTGAAATTCCTTCATTGACACTTGTAAATGTAATATCCTTCTCTCCAACTAGTTTAGAAAGAAGCATTTCTTGGAGATATTTTAAGCCGTGTTTATTTGAATTTTCTCTCATATTCTCAAGAAAACACAAACCATCAAAACGGTCCGCAATCAAATTATAGACTGCTCGAGCAAGCGTTGTTTTACCAATCCCCCCAATCCCATGGATCCCTACCATGCGGACTCCAGGAGAGCTGACATCCAAAAGCTTGATTACATCTTGCACTCGAGACTCCAGTCCAACAGGGTAATCGGCAACATGTAAAGGAGCACGATTAATCTTGATGGAGACCTCTTTAATGATTCTATCAATAAACACATATTCATATCCATCCCTGTCCAATCATAGAAATACTAGTGAAATCATACTATATTAAATGCATCCTATATAAGTCTTGAAGATACTTATATTATTATATTATTATTACAATTCAAAGTGTTTGATATACAACGAAATAACTAGTTCAAGGTTAACAACAAGCACCGTTTATTTGCTCTTTAAATTTTAAGGTTGAATAATTACACTCAGAAAAATAGAAGATACCCGTGTTTGAAATGATAGCCGGATAAGTTCGCTGCTTGAAACAGAGCCATCCTCCAATTTTGCAGCTTCTCGTTGTCATCCTTGAACCTCTCCTCATGAAGAGCCAGTGCTTCTTGATAGCTACCTCTCTGATGCCTCACATCAGAAGGATCCACGTCATAAAAAACGGGCAAAACCAAGCGACCCTTTTGTTTGATGGAGGCAATGATGTTGACAAGTTCATCTAAACAAAAAGAGGAAGATGCATAGTTCTTAGAGAAGACGATGATGGCAGTCCTTGAGTTTTCAATTGCGGTGACAAGTGATGGCGTGATTGAATGCCCTCTTTGAAGATCCACGTCATCAATGAAGGTGCAGATTCCCCTGTCGTAAAGTGCTTTGTAGAGATTGCCGGTGAAGCCAAAGCGAGTATCTTCTCCTCTAAAGCTGAGAAACACATCATAAGCAAAGGAAGACGCTGCACCTGCCATCATACACTAAATTTACACTGAAATGGATTCTAATCCTTAATCCTTATGGTTGGTGTGTGAGGATGGAGCTCACTTTTCCACCGCTCGAACTTCCCCATTTCATTTTTTAGGCGTTTGGAAATAAGAATATGTGATCAAATCTATGGTTGAATTGGAAATGGAGTGGTACCTTCTCAGTTGCTTCGTTACATTTATTTAGATATTTACGTCTCATTAATTTTTTTTTTAATTTTTGGGGTTTAGAATAAAAAAACAAATGAATTTATCAAAAATAAATAAATAAATGATACTTTAGTAAAATGTATGTTATCATAGAAAAATAAAATTTTTAAAATATTCTTTATTTTTCTTCTAAATCCCTTTTTTCCCTTGAATAAACTATAGAAAATATGTGATAGAATCTACTAAAAAAAGTAAGAGAAAGAAAGAAAAAAATCATCCACTTTTTATATATGTACGAGATAATTTTGTCATAGACATATTTCCCAATAAACTAAAACCATTACAACTTTGTCTTTCTAAACTTTGGTGTTTGTACGTTTTTGTAAAATGAAAATGATGTAGTGATTCAATTACATTTATTGGTTGTATTTGAAACAAAATGACGATTCTTTCTCTAATTATGTTTGTGACAATGAATTCTCTTATAATATAACTAGTGAATTACCCGTGCGATGCCCGGAGAAAAAAGAATGAAATTATTGTCGATCGTCGTTGGTTAATCATCGCCTCGGGTAAATCAACACCTTCGTCGTAGTGTGAAGCTTTGAATTTTAATATGCTAGAGATATAAACATAAAATTATAAATATAAATGAACAAAAAACACAAAAAAAACATACCTGTTCTGAAATGGAAATGAATTACCGTGCTATTTTGTGGTACTTTTGAATTTGAAAAAACCACCGCATTCACGCAAAACTTTGAAAATAACAACTTACCAAATTCTTGAATGAAGTAAAAAGGCGAAAGAATCCAGGACAATGCACAACAGTCAATGCGAAAAAAAAATTCCAGCTGTATTTTTTTTTTCTATCTTGCTTTCCTAGGCCAAAGAGGACACGTCCAACACCCTACAAAGACCACAAAAAAAATTTATTTGGGATGAACACTATTTGAGAATAGAGATTTTAAATGAATATAGAAACCAATGAATAAAAAAATAAATTATAGGTCGCATTAAACAATCTGGTCAAACATTTGGGATTATTTATATACTGGTCATTAAATATAAGACACTTATATTTTAAAATACAGAAGAAATAGAATGAAATAATTCATTCCCGATAGTAACACAATCATTATCATCAAGTATCAATATCTTCAATCTCTGTTTGCTCTTTACTCTCGATAGTGCCACAAATAATTGCCCATGGGTGAAGACAGACCTAGTGAATTACCCGATGCCAGGGTGAAAAAGAACGAAATTGTTGTCACCATCGTTGCGTCTAGATTACTATCTATCTATGTTTTTTATATTTGGACAATAAACATAAGGAAAAAAAATGTGTTGGAGGGCGGGGTGAGCCGGCCCTCCGGACCGAGCCCATTTTGCCACCTCTAACTGTCAGCATTTTATATAAGCATGTAATAGATTTTTATATCTATCCACAAAAAAGATTCTTATAGTTGAGTCTAGATTACTATCTATCTATATTTTCTATAGTTTGACAATAAACATAATAATAGATATAAAAAACTACTGGAGAGCATGGGTGGGTCGGCCCTTCGGGCCGAGCCTACTTTGTCACCTCTAACTGTCTGCATTTTATATAAGCATGTAATAGGTTGTTATATCTATCCACACAAAAAAAGTTCTTATAGTTGCGTCTAGATTACTATCTATCTACGTTTTCTATATTTAGACAGTAAACATAGGAAAAAAAATGTGTTGGCGGGCGGGGTGGACCGGCCCTCCGGGCCGAGCCCATTTTTCCACCTCTAATTGTCAGCATTTTATATAAGCATGTAATAGATTTTCATATCTATCCACAAAAAAGATTCTTATAGTCAAGTCTAGATTACTATTTATCTATGTTTTCTATAGTTTGACAATAAACATAATTAACAGATATAAAAAACTGCTGGTGAGCATAGGTGGGTCAGCCCGGAGGGCCGAGCCTATTTTGCCACCTCTAACTGTCAACATTTTATATAAGTATGTAATAGGTTTTTATATCTATCCACACAAAAAAAAGGTTCTTATAGTTGCGTCTAGATTACTATCTATCTACGTTTTCTATATTTAGACAGTAAACATAAGAAAAAAAATGTGTTGCCAGCAGGGTGGGCCGGCCCTCCGGGCCGAACTCATTTTGCTACCTCTAACTGTCAGCATTTTATATAAGCATGTAATAGGTTTTTATATCTATCCACAAAAAAAGATTCTTATAGTTGCGTCTAGATTACTATCTATATATGTTTTCTATAGTTAGATAGTAAACATAAGAAGAAGAAAAAACATGTTGGCAGGCTAACCCGCTTATTTGGCAAGCAGGGTAGGCCGGCCCTCCGGGCCTCACCCATTTTGTCACCTCTTGTCAGCATTTTGTATAAGCATGTAGTAGCATTTAATATTACTTGTTTTTTCAAATGATTAGAAGTTAAAAAATTAGAAATTATTTTTTAAACTTTTTAGAAAATATTAAAGCTATTTTTTTTAGGTTTTAGTTTTTTGAAAAAATTATCTAATTATTATAAGGGAAGGATATACTTACCACTAAAATTGTTTACCACCCTTACAACCAATCTAATCACCGTTGATTTCCGTTAATCTAACGGTTATAATTTATTTGAAATTATTGAGTTGTACTTTAAAAAAAAAATTACGAAAGAGGAAATTATGTTATTACATCAAAAGAATAAAAGTTTAATTACTTTCTTATATATTAAATTAAAATTTACATTTTTATAAAGATTAAATTTTTATAATTTATTTTTTACAGAACGATAGATGTCATTTTAAACTTTGTAATTTAAATTTAAAGTTTAAATTTTAAATTCCTTTGTATTAATTATACAAATTTATTAAAAATATTTTTTTCTTTAAATTGGTTCTACATATATATTTAAAATGTTTATATTAAATATTTTCTTAAAAATACTCGTACGGAATTTTTTTTATCTTTTTGCATTATTTTTTTAAATTAATTTTTAATTTATTTTATTTTAAAAAATAAATATGTCGTTTCTTTTTTTTTCAATTAAATTTAAAATTTAAATTAATTATCAACTATAAATATAATTTTATAATTTTAAATATTTTTTCATTTTATATTAAAATTAATTTTATTATATATATCTTTTTTTGAGTTTTATAATTAATCCTAATAGGTATAATAATTAAGCTCAATAGACATAATAATTATTACTAATATGCTTAACAATTTTGTCATGCAGAAAGTAGTGGGAAATATTAAATGATTAATCTTTTCCCATAATCAAGTTCAAAATTCAAATTTGAAAAGTTTAAATTTTAAATACTAAATATTTTTCCTCCCAATAGACGTAATAATAAATATTATTAATAGTCTTAACAATTTTTTATGCAGAAAGTAGTGGGAAACATGCCTAAAAGTATGTGCACATTATCCAAGTAATAGCTTCTAGTTATTCTTTTACGACATAGAAAATTGTGTTAATTACACTCTTACATCAAAAGAATGAAAGTTTAATCTCTTTCTAATAAATCAAATAAAAATTTTGATTAATTTTTTCAAATTTTTTTACATAATGATATTTTTTTTTAATTTTTTTATTTAATTTTAAAATTTAAAATTTAAACTCTTTTGTATTAATTATACATATTTTTTAAAAAATAAAATTTTCTCTTTTAATTTATAATTTATCTATATTTATATATATATAATTTTTAAATTGATTCTACGTATATATTTAAAGCGTTTATATTAAATATTTTTTAAAAATACATGTAGGGAAATTTTTAATCTATTTGTATTATTTTATTAAGTTAAGTTTTTATTTTTTATTTTTTTTATTTTAAAGTATTATATGTCATTTCTTATTTGTTCAATTAAATTTCAAATTTAAATTTTTTTTAGCAACTGTACATATATTTTATAATTTCAAACTTTTTTTTCGTTTAATCAATAGTTTTATATTAAAATTAAATTTATTATATATATCTTTTCTCATATTTTATAATTAATTCTAATATGAATAATAATTAAGCCGACATAATAATAAATATTTTTCATATACTTAACAATTTCTCATTTGGAAAATATTAAATGCTGAATCTTTTCCACCTGTCAAGTTCAAAATTTAAATTTTAAAATTTAATTTTTAAATTTTAAATATTAAATATTACATATTAAATATTTGCCCACCCAATGGACTTAATAATAAATATTATTAATATGTTTAATAATTTTCTATGCAGAAAGTAGTGGAAAACATACATAGAAGTTTGTGCACATTCATTCACGATATAGAAAATTGTGTTAATTACAATCTTATATCAAAAAAATAAAAGTTTAATCTCTTTCTGATATTTTAAATTAAAATTTTCATTTTTATAGTGATTATTTTTTTCAATTTTTTAACATAATGATATTTGTAATTTTTAATTTTTAATATTTTATTTTAAATTTTAAAATTAAAAATTTAAATTCTTTTGTATTATTTTTACATATTTTTTAAAATAGAATTTTTTTCTCTTTTAATTTATAATTTATATATGTTTTTTAAATTAGTTATACATATATATTTAAAATATTTATGTTAAATTTTTTTTTTTAAAACTTTCTTGTACGATTTGTTTTCTCTTTTTGTATCATTATTTTAAGTTAAGATTTTGATTTAATTTATGTTAAAGTATAAAAATATCATTTCTTCTTTTTTCAGTTAAATTTCAAGTTTAAATTATTTTTATCAACTATGCATATATTTTTACAATTTTAATTATTATTTTTCATTTAATATTTAATTTTATATTAAATTTAAATTTATTTTATATATCTTTTTTCTAGCTTTGTAATTAATCTTAATAGGTATAATGATTAAGACCAATAGACATAAAATTAAATATTATTAATATGCTTAACTATTTTCCATGCAGAAAGTAGTGAAAAACATTAAATGTTAACTCTTTTCCCACCTAT